>NC_136902.1:81228782-81408782 GCF_949606895.1 Notothenia rossii | reverse complement strand
TCAAATGACTAATTCAGGAACCTCATTGTCCCTTATACAGCACCTTTGCTATATTGAATAACTGTTGTGTTTATATTTGATTGACCCACAGGTGATTTCCCAGTTGCGTGTCCTGAGCCGCTCTGTAGCCACAGGGTCAAAGTTCGACAGGGAGCTCTGGTCCAATGGACTGTCGCCCATCCTTCACTTGTGGAAGAAACTCAACCAGGTCAGTTTCCGTATTTTCAGTTTATCTTCCTCACATGTTTTTTCCTTTACTTAAACTGGTAGTAAAATATCTCAGTACTTCTTTCCCCACTGGTTGTTATGCCTGAGGTTCATATGATGTACCCTACCTCTCTGAAATGACTCATTTAATTTCAATGTCAAAACCTCAAACTCTAAAATGTGTAAATTACATCATACTGTATCTTATGCATTTTTTTAATTGAACTGATAGTACCTGCTTAGTATTTTGTTCTTCTCAGGCTTTTGCAGTTCTATGCTAGTCTTTATTGGTATGCAAAAACATGTTTTTACATGCCCCTGCACTGCCCATGCAACAGCAGCAGCTAGTCTAAGGCCCCGGCCACACGAGGACGAAGACGGTCGTTTGCGTTACTGTTTAGTGTCATATAGACCGTTCGGCCACACGAGGGCGACCGAATATGACAGTAAACAACTGCGGAAACGATAAAACAAAACACACACTTCAAGTCAGATCATCACCTTTAGCTATTTTAATTACCTCTCAAACTACCTAAACTAGTTATAAATATGTTTATTTTTACAGTCGGGTCACTCATTACTGGATCAGCTGCTGCACGAGACAGACACTGACGCTGTCCGAAGAGAGGGAGGAAAAAGAGAGGCTCCATGTATTTTATTATTATATTATATAGATTCGTTATTCATTTGTTTCAAAGCTCAATAAATAACAAAAAACACCTTTGACTGGCACTTTTATAATTTTGTCCGGAAGATTAAAACTTTAATACACGTTGACTGGCGAAAAACTCTGCCCGGTTCCCTCGGCCCCCACCATGGAGAATAAACAGAAGGGCAACCATGACAACCATGCTTCTTCGCTGCTTTAGTGGAGGAAGTTACAGCGCCACGTACAGGCTCCTGCTATGTACTGCAGCTTCTCCAGCGGTTGGAGCTAAACGGTTATGGCTAGAAAGGATCCGTCTTGTGTGAATATGACGTCACGTTCTCGTTGTAACCCTCGTTGGAGCGGCTCGGAAACACACAGACAGCAGTAACATGCAACATACACTTTAATGCAGCAGTAATATTAATAGAGAAACATCACACATAATAGTAAAACACTGAAAGGGAACATTGTATTGCACCAGGAGCTATCTTGGGACTTTTACTGCGACAACGTTGACTTGCCTGTGAATAAAACATAAACAATAGTGTTGGTGATCTACAGTGTTGTCATACACCCTATTTCAACAATCACACTCCCAGTCATTGACATCATTAATAGATGGTTTAGCTTCTCACCATAATGTGCTGTGGCCCACTGATGTTAACGATCGTAACTAAAAGGCTGCCTGCCAAACGTAAACATTCAGCCACTTGCAAACTATCGCGAGAGTTTTACACTAGACGGATCCTTTCTAGCCATAACCGAGCTAAACGGAGCTGTCTCGTGTGGACAGACACTATCCGGTGAACATTGCGTGTGGACGGAAGCTTTTTTGCGATTGCGTTTGCGTTAATCCTATGCGTTTAGCCGTATGCGTCCTCGTGTGGCCGGGGCCTAAATGAAAAGCTGTGAAAGCTAATTGGAAATTAGCAGAGTCTAATTGAGGAGTGTGTGTGATAGCCACTGGCTTGCCTAGGCAGGCTGCACTGCTGTGTGCAGTTGCTTGGAGATTGGCACCTTTTCAAATCAAAAGGCCATCCACCTCTACATTAAATAATTTAGCCTCCATATTCCCGCTCTCTCTCGTTCTGCCTGTCTTTTATTCTCTCTCATGCTGTAAATCAAACACACACTTTCCATCATGGTTTGGCACCCTCAACCTCTCTCCTTCTCTCTCCTCCCTCTCCTTCTCTCTCCTCCCTCTCTGTCTCTCTTTTAGTCCACTGCAGCAGAGTTGTTTTGTACCCACTGAGAAGAAAAAATGATTGACTGTGTTAATTGTTGCCATTGTATCACCAGCTAGCTTCCCATAGATCACAATCTACCTCTGACTGCTTTCAATTAACAGCCCTTTGTCGAAAGCTAACACTCTAAGTTTGACCATCAGCGGGTGTGTTCTCCTGTGTAGCGTGTGTGTGTGTGTGTGTGTGTGTGTGTGTGTGTGTGTGTGTGTGTGTGTGTGTGTGTGTGTGTGTGTGTGTGTGTGTGTGTGTGTGTGTGTGTGTGTGTGTGTGTGTGAGAGAGAGAGAGAGAGAGAGAGAGAAAGTGTGTGTGTGTGTGTGTGTGTTAATGTTCAACCTTGTGTGCGTCTCTATAACTGTGCCCCTGCATGCTTTTGTTGGAGTTTTTATGGCCATGTGCATTTTGGTGTCTTAAGCTGTCAGTGCAGGATTTTGCACGGGGGAATGTATTTATTTTTGCTTGTTGTTTATCTAGTCTGGAACAATGTTAGAAGCATGAGACAGCAGACAGGTTATTTGGCTGTTAAGTTGCATTTTTGAATAGAGACAATAGCAGAGCTGAATCCCACCCTGCCAGCTTCTTCGTCTCAATTATCTCTCGTCTATCTCTCTCTCAACATGTTCATTCCTCCATCAAACAGACCTACCATCTTTCTCTCCCTCTCTTTCCTCCTCAGCTTCTATCTGAGTTGCTGCGAGGAAAATACAATTGGATGTGCAGAATGTCATATCTGCAACAGAATACAACAAATGATCAGTGTCTGTGCCTATTATTTATTTAACATGTTCTTTATGTACACTACAACAAACAGTACATTTTTGTGTTAACTTCTGTAAACAAATGTTCCCCCTGGTTGGCACTGCAGAGAGAGAGAAAGGCAATTCCCCATGTTGGTACATCTTGTTATTTCTGTGGAAGAATTAAGAACAAATTAATTTGGTTTATGTGTGTAGAGCTAAGGAAATCCACAGGGAAGATATACAGTAGTAATGGAGGAACTCATTTAAAAGAAAAATGATAGCATGCTGATGCACAGCGGCAGTTACAAAATGCAATAAACACCTTACTCTACATGTAAATAACATCATGTTTGTGCTCCTGTGAAGCGACCAATTTAGGTAGCCTGAAGTTTATCAGTGTTCCAGCCATAAGAGGGGCATACAGCAATTCTAGGACAATTGAACAATATTATTCAACAATCTTTCAAGCACCTATAGCCAAGGGACAAATATCTATAGCTCTCAGTTAATTAGACTGAGGTAATTATTTGTAATGCTTTGTCTGTGGAATAAAACTTCTCTTTCTCCTTCCATTATACAAACCTGTCTCTTTCAGTCTTGGAAATACCATCTTTAAAGGACTGTCTTTCTATCCTGTCAATAAACTGTCTTTTTATGTTCCTACTTTCTTTCAGGGTTCTTCTCTGATCCACCAGAAGGTGGCCCCACCCACAGAAGGCCAGGGGTCCCCGGTCCTGTCATTCATCACTCTGGAGCAGTTCAACGCCATCCGCCTGGTCCAGGTGGGTCCGATAAACTGTGCTAACGTTGTCTCAGAAAAGAATGCTACCCCTGTATTACATTGCCTAAAAAGGAAAAAGAAAAGTTCTCATAGTATGTTGTTTACAGATTTTGACTCAACGCTCTTATCAAATAACATTTGGCTTGTACCTAAAATATTAAAGAGACGTGTATGTTAGAATGACAAGAGTTATGGTACGTTAGCTTCATAAAGATGCATGAGATAAGTGCGAATCATAAACAGTAAGAAAAATGTAATTCATCTTCTCCAGTTTCTTAGCAGCAGTCTATATTTAACTTGTTATACAAACCACAGGTGCATATGTACTGAATACTCTCTTTAACATCCTAGAATGTCTTTTAAGAGAGCTAGGTAATCAGATGAGAGAAAGAAGCCCAATCAGTCAATCAAAGGGCCTGTTATAATGAACTAGTTAACAGCCATTAAATGGCACAATGTCAAATGAAACCCCAGGCACCACTGCTCTAAATATTGGCACAGTATGTCAACTAAACTGTAAGTGTTGTCACAGAGCATCCACCAATCCCTGGCTGCACTGAGCAAAGTCATCAGAGGGACCCAACTGCTGACTCCTGAAGTCCAGAAACTGGCCACCGCCCTGCTCAATCAAGAGGTAAGAAAGGAGAAAGAAGACAGCGAGTAGTCATACATTGAAACACATAGCATAAGCATTTTCACAGTGTGGGGTGAGTCACTTTCTCTGCCGAGTGGTTTTAAAGGGGGAGGGTAAAGCCTTCATACTGTGCTGAAGTTGAGACCACACGAGAAGGCATACATACTGAACATTACAGAGAGCTGACTTGTAGACATCGAGCAAACATTGCAGGTGTCCTGGTGTGTGTCCCCGGGCTGCAATGAGCACAAAGGGGATATGATGAGGTAGAGCGGGAAAGATGCACAATCAACCTTTTACTTCTTCTACGCGTGTAATCTCCTGAGAGCAGCCTTGGGCAGAGTTCCCTCTTCACGGCTCTGCTCCTCTCTCTTTTTCTATTAATCAGCATGTCTTTAGTCTCATCCCCTTCTCTCTCCACTGTGTGTCCCTCTCTTCCCTATCACATATCACATACCACTGCTATGAAATGTGTTAGTTACCAGGTAGGTTGTTATTGAGTTGAAATCAATCCCACAATATAAAACGCAGAATATGCAAAACCATGAATAATCATAATCAGAAACAGGTTTATTACCAGGTAGGTTTACACGTACGAGGAATTTGAAGATAATGCAGTTAATTAAAAGACACAAAGTGTATTTTTAATTTTAAATCACAACACCTCAAACATTCATATTCAGATCAAATGTTAAGTTCCTTTACTGAATCCGTTCTTCAGTCACAGAACAAAGACATGTTTGATTTCTCTGTTTCTTTGAAGTATGAGGAATGAGGACACATCGTAGTGCATTCTGACTGACCTGCTCTCGTAACTACTCAGTATATAAAACAGACGAGCTCTCATTCCTGTTTTACAAGTGTATAAATGCCCCCCCGCCCTTTTAATTGAGCTGGTAAAAGACTTCCTGTGACCCAGTAGGAGTGAGCTAAGCTTTTGTTCCTTATGATCCTTTCTATGACCCATTTTTTACATTCTCTCTGTTTGTGTTTCGAATAATGAAAATGCTGCATTTCAATGAGTTGTTTTACGAATCAAATACATGTATTTGTTATGCATTTGGTGTTTTGTGGGGCAGTGCAACTTCTTTGTAGAGTTTGACTATAGCCTGTTTTAAAAAAATCAGACCCAGATACAGTGGCACAACAAAGTATTCAGTCAGCCACCAATTGTGCAAGTTCTCCCACTTAAAAAGATGAGAGAGGCCTGTAATGTTTCATCCTAGGTATACCTCAACTATGAGAGACAAAATGAGAAAAAAAAAATCCAGAAAATCATATTGTCTGATTTTTAAAGGATTTATTTGCAAATGATGGTGGAAAATAACCATTTGGTCAATAACAAAAGTTCATCTCAATACTTTGTTATATACCCTTTGTTGGCAATGACAGAGGTCAAACTTTTTCTGTAAGTCTTCACAAGGTTTTCACACACGTTGCTGGTATTTTGGCCCATTCCTCCATGCAGATCTCTTCTAGAGCAGGGATGTTTTGGGGCTGTCGCTGGGCAACACGGACTTTCAACTCCCTCCAAAGATTTTCTATGGGGTTGAGATCTGGAGACTGGCTAGGCCACTCCAGGACCTTGAAATGCTTCTTACGAAGCCACTCCTTCGTTGCCCGGGCGGTGTGTTTGGGATCATTGTCATGCTGAAAGACCCAGCCACGTTTCATCTTCAATGCCCTTGCTGATGGAAGGAGGTTGTCACTCAAAATCTCACGATACATGGCCCCATTCATTCTTTCCTTTACACGGATCAGTCGTCCTGGTCCCTTTGCAGAAACACAGCCCCAAAGCATGATGTTTCCACCCCCATGTTTCACAGTAGGTATGGTGTTCTTTGGATGCAACTCAGCATTCTTTCTCCTCCAAACACGACTAGTTGAGTTTTTACCAAAAAGTTCTATTTTGGTTTCATCTGACCATATGACATTCTCCCAATCCTCTTCTGGATCATCTAAATGCTCTCTAGCAAACTTCAGATGGGCCTGGACATGTACTGGCTTAAGCAGGGGGACACGTCTGGCACTGCAGGATTTGAGTCCCTGGCGGCGTAGTGTGTTACTGATGGTAGCCTTTGTTACTTTGGTCCCAGCTCTCTGCAGGTCATGGACTAGGTCCCCCCGTGTGGTTCTGGGATTTTTGCTCACCGTTCTTGTGATCATTGTGACCCCACGGGGTGAGATCTTGCGTGGAGCCCCAGATCGAGGGAGATTATCAGTGGTCTTGTATGTCTTCCATTTTCTAATAATTGCTCCCACAGTTGATTTCTTCACACCAAGCTGCTTACCTATTGCAGATTCAGTCTTCCCAGCCTGGTGCAGGTCTACAATGTTGTTTCTGGTGTCCTTTGACAGCTCTTTGGTCTTGGCCATAGTGGAGTTTGGAGTGTGACTATTTGAGGTTGTGGACAGGTGTCTTTTATACTGATAACGAGTTCAAACAGGTGCCATTAATACAGTTAACAAGTGGAGGACAGAGGAGGCTCTTAAAGAAGAAGTTACAGGTCTGTGAGAGCCAGAAATCTTGTTTTTTTGTCGGTGACCAAATACTTATTTTACACCATAATTTGCAAATAAATTCTTTAAAAATCAGACAATGTGATTTTCTGGATTTTTTTTTTCTCATTTTGTCTTTCATAGTTGAGGTATACCTAGGATGAAAATGACAGGCCTCTCTCATCTTTTTAAGTGGGAGAACTTGCACAATTGGTGGCTGACTAAATACTTTTTTGCCTCACTGTAACAGTGTGTTGAACAGAAGTTGCCAGTGGTATCACGAAACCTTGGGGAAAAGGAGCAGCTTGTCACCTCTTGTTGATGCTGTCGTATATTCTTGCAGTTCAGAAAATGTAGAGACATTTTTAAAGATTTACTAGCAGCTGAATTGAACATGAAGGCAAAGGGTGTTCTTGCTTGTTTGGGTCACCACTCAGTACTCCACAGCTCAGAGCTATATGATAATCCTCCATTATCTATCAGAGCAGAATTTATTGGATGACCTTTCATAATCTGCAGTTAAATTGTAAAGTCTAGATTGATTCTGTAGATAATGGCATTACATCCTGGTCCATAACACCTTCACAAACAAAATAAAAGCGAGCTAAGTTATGTCTCATAAATCTGAATCCCATCTTTTCACTGTATGCTAAATACCATTAATCTCATGAAGTTATATATCAATAAAAAACATACCTCTCTTTTCTACTAATTCATTGGCCTTTGTGAAGTCCATTTCCTCAGAATAATTACATTAAATTCTAAATGTGTTAACAGATGGTTGTCACTGCTCAGTGTACATTACATTAGATGTCTTACCAGAAATAACATGAAGTAAAATGACTCAGCACATCGCAGTCTCCAGCCATGTTCCATTATGTATTAAGTGTCCGTTTTAACCAACCATCACTGATTAGCCCAGTTCCAGCCACAGAAGAGGAACGAGCTGCTGAAGTGATTTATATATTTGGAAAACGAACCATTTGGGGTTGTGTAATATTGTAAAAGCATAGCAAGCACATCTCTGGAGGGCTCAGCTCCATTGCCCCTCTCCTGAGCTGTGCAGTAAAAAATAATTAGATACTTGGAAACTACCCAAGCGTCACAAGAAAGTTGTAAGCAGCGCTGAAAAGAGAAATAAATATCAGCACTGCCTTTCGTCAGTGGAAAGATCATTAATATCGAGACATGATGCAGAGATGGCTTTTTGATTAAAGGTTAAAACATCTCTAGGATCAGTAATTCTTTTAAGTGCTGGTTGTAAAAATTGGTATGTCAATCCGTACTTTTTTACGTAATTACCAAAGTGACGTCCAAGCAAATAATTGATCAAATGAATCTTCTTATTCAACACTTGTATTTGACAGCAAGCCCCACCAGCTACTTTAAAAATGCAGTTACCTCTGAGACTGGATTTGCATTAATGAAATGCTCAGGCAAAAAACTGCAATGCGAATGCAGGAAGTATTCCTTGATTTCTTAATTTCTCACTAACTAAAGAGAGCTCACACTTTCTTAGTCTTTTAATTAGTTTTTTAAGTCAACAATAATTTGGTCTGAAAACAGATCTTTAGATGTTTATTTTCACAAAAAGCTGCTTAATATTAAAACAAAAGTGTAATCTATACTCAGATAAGCTTTTTGTGGGTGTTAATATCTCTGGAAGTAAATGTGTCTTCCATTATCATTAACATTGATAAAGTATAACAAATATTAGCGAATTTCATTGATATAACCTAAATCTGCACACTAATCTGCCCACTCATTTCAAATCAGTTTGACACACACAGACACGCAGCAGGAGAGTGACTGAACAGTTGACTTGCAGCTGAGAGACATGCAAGGACCCTTTTAGTTCCATTATGAATTTTCAAGCTTGAATAACATCGAATTTGTAATCCTTAATATCCCACTGTGAGGATGTGTGCTAATGCGTGAGGAGAGCATCTAGACGGCTCTCTGATCTCTGTTTAACAGTTAAAGCAGCGCAGACCCTCTAACCTGTCTCTGAGTTAACCCTTGTCTCCTGGGGGGAAGTTTCCTCTTGCCACCTACACACAAATAGTACTAAGTTGCAAACTGCCCCCTCTTTGTTCAAGGTTAAAACTACTTAGGCCCCGGCCACACGAGGACGAAAACGGTCGTTTGCGTTGCTGTTTAGTGTCATATAGACCGTTCGGCCACACGAGGACGACCGAATATGACAGTAAACAACTGCGGAAACGATAAATTCAGATTATTTATCTTTCTCTCGATATGGACATAAACGCGAGTGAAGTCTAATCTGACAGGACGGAGACACGCAGCTCTGCTCACCTGCAGCTCCTCCCGCTGTGATGCAGCGGTGAACGGAGCAAAACACACACTTCAAGTCAGATCATCACCCTTAGCTATTTTAATTACCTCTCAAACTACCTAAACTAGTTATAAATATGTTTATTTTTACTGTCGGGTCACTCATTACTGGATCAGCTGCTGCATGAGACAGACACTGACGCTGTCCGAAGAGAGGGAGGAAAAAGAGAGGCTCCATGTATTATATTATTATATTATATAGATTCGTTATTCATTTGTTTTGAAGTTCAATAAATAACAAAAAACACCTTTGACCGACACTTTTATAATTTTGTTCGGAAGATTTAAACTTTAACTGGCGAAAAACTCTGCCCGGTTCCCTCGGCCCCCACCGCGGAGAATAAACAGAAGGGCAACCATGACAACCATGCTTCTTTGCTGCTTTTGTTGAGGAAGTTACAGCGCCACGTACAGGCTCCTGCTATGTACTGCAGCTTCTCCAGCGGTTGGGGCTAAACGGAGCTGTCTCGTGTGGACAGACACTACCCGGTGAACATTGCGTGTGGACGGAAGCTTTTTTGCGTTTGCGTTAATCCTATGCGTTTAGCCGTATGCGTCCTCGTGTGGCCGGGGCCTTAGTAAGCATGTGTAAAGATTGTAAAGGACATTGACTGTAGTCTCGTACATTAGCCCATCCTTCCTCCTTCCTCATCCAAACATGTTGCTGCACCTTAAAACATTGCTTTGGATTCTGTTTTATAAAATAAACAATGCTGCCTCGAAAAAAGGAAAAATAAGCAATTGTTTTTTTCTGAGGAGGTTTGTTTTGCCAAATCAGTGAGGCACTGTACTTGTACCATGTTCTTTTAAAACAGTTCCTGTGTGAGACAGAGGGAAACAATGGATAAACACAGACATAATGATTTAAATGAATTGTACCTTGTACTAACATGATGAGCCCGACCGAAAACCATTTCTGTGTTTGCATCTCAGTCTTTAGTCACTGACGTTTTGTATAAGCATTTATTTTGTGATAAGCCGAATATGTATACAGTAAAACAAGCACTTACAATATTTATTCATATCATATCATCATATCTGCCACCTTTAACCCTTCACCCAGACATGTTGTTTGCCAGAGCACAGTGGCAGTCCAGCCTGGGAGTGTGTATGCCCTTTAGCGGATAAACCACATGTTTAAATGTGTTAGGTCACGGTGACCCCGCAGGGTCCAGTGTCCTCAGGTTTGTCGAGGACATTTTAGCAACAGTGGCAGCCCTATAGTGATAGAGAAAGAGGGAGACATAATCTCACTGAGATTTGGAGACTTTATTTAGCACTGTTTATGGTTCATGCCATCAGGAAGCATTACAACTAAGTGACTTTTATCGCTGCACTAGCAACCTAATTAAAATAACAGGCAAAAACAAATCAAGTGACTCTTTCTGCACACATTAGCTACTTCCCCTGGAACAATGTCTCCAACAAAGCTCAGTGAGTCTGCAGTCCTGCTGTTGAGGCTCTTTGGGTTGTGAGCAGCGTTCAGTAAGTGATGAAGAGGCACGTTCAGTCAACATCACAGCAGCAGGACCGAAGCACTGGCTTACTGAGTGTCCACAGCTAATATGGCTGACTATTTTGCTGACATCAGGTTTTGTGTTTTATAATTATGGCTTTGAATAAACATTCTTCTTCTTGATCCCTTTACCTCTGTTTCAGTGTCCTTTAACATGGCAGACTAAATGGGAGGGACCAGAAGAGCCAATGCAATACCTCCGAGCTGTAGTAACCCGGGCTCTCGCCATACAGGTAACACAACAAACTGTACTCTCATCTCTCCCTTTCTCTGACTTGTAATGGTATAGTGCATTTTATTTTTGATGGAACCTTAGAAGACACTATTATGGGGGAAAATGTCATATAATCATGAATCATCATGTGATCCTAGCCATGGTTAAGTTTAGTGTCATTCAGCAGCTGAAAGTAGCACACGGCTTGCTTCTATCAAAGGACTTGTGGTAACATTTGTGAGCGATAACTGGTAGTCCAGATATTTTTCTGGCGCCCTAACTCCTAAACCCAACAGCCCCCTCTGTTCTCTCACAGGAATTAAACTCAACAGGCATACCAGTTTTTGAATCAGCATTAGTACACTGATTAAGACATGTATTTAAATCCATCATGCATTAATACCCTACCAGGAGCCATTTGTGATTAACATTACACAAGGGGTCTGTAGTCGCAAAATTGTAAAGAAATATATATTTTCCCCTCAGATATCTCACTATGAACCTGGACCTGTTTTCTGGTGTTTCTCATTCAAAAACTAAATTGGATCATTATATAGAAGCATGAGGTCCGGTGAAGTGTTTGCCCTGCTTTTTCAGCCAGGAAATAAAGATTCTGGCTGAAACTCCTCTCGACTGTCTGACTGTACGCCTACTTCAATATGTTCTGGCAGACTAGAAAACACACATGCTCAGAAATTATTTATTTTATATGAATTTCATGCACTTCGTTATTCGTGTGGGCGAGCATCGCTGCCTGTGTGTGTCGGTCTGCCTCCCCATCTGTTTGTGTGTCTGCCTGCCATCTCTCCTTTCTTTCTGTCTACCTGCTCTCCATCTGTCTCCATGTGTGTCTATCTGGAGGCTGCACTGTCCTTAGCTGTCTATTCCTGCCCATCAGCACTGAGTGATATCTCTGTTAGCAGTGTGTCTGCGTCCTGTTAGCTAATCAGCCTAATACAGGCTGTGTGGAGCTGCAGAAGAATAAAGAGCTAACCGCGCAGCAGAGCACCCCAAACGAGCAGGCCGACCTTGAAAACACTGAACTGCTCACACACACACATAAAGAATATGCACCCAAATACTATGCATAGCAGGACACGCTGCCTGGCTGTCTTATTAATACCCAAAAGACTCGGAGCATGTCTGCCTCTCTGTGTGCGTGACTGTGCATCAGTACGAACTTGCATTTATGCATTTTTGTTGACATAATGCTTATCCCAATTTATCTCTTAAGTCAGTGAAGACTGATGCTGTGCTACTAGGGAATACATTTATAATAAAGATTGGATCAGATGTCTATCTCTACTTCTGCCTCTATTTGTCAGCATTCCTCTGAAGCTGTCCTCCCAAATCCTTGAGTTGTCATGGTGTGTCATGGTGTGACGGAGAAACACGCCTGCTGTTAAATACAATGCAAACTGACCCAGAATAGATCAAAACGGAAATATTATGTCAACTCTCAAGGCTTAAATCTGACCACTAAAGCCATTCAGGCTTATTTATATCAAGATAAGCTCGCTGGTAAGGACAATGAGATCAGCTATTTTGCATCTTAGTAACATTTCCCCCCCAACAAAGGAAAGCCTGCAAAAGACGATTGTTGTGTTAGATATGGTATCAGTGAGCTCTGCCTTTGACAATAACTAGTTGTTGCTGTGACACAGAAGGAGGCTGCTTACACTATCAGAGCAGATGTTGTTGTTTAAGGAAGACTGTACACATAGGAGAAAGCTTAGAGGTGTCTATCTGCAGATCTCCATCACACAGATTCATACTGCATCTCTGTTTTCTTTCTGTGTACATTCACATTTTCTCCGCATGTGCCTGTGATTGTCTAAGTATGCAGTATACACGTACGTGTGAGTGTGTGTGTGTGTGTGTGTGTGTGTGTGTGTGTGTGTGTGTGTGTGTGTGTGTGTGTGTGTGTGTGTGTGTGTGTGTGTGTGTGTGTGTGTGTGTGTGTGTGTGTGTGTGTGTGTGTGTGTGTGTGTGTGTGTGTGTGTGTGTGTGTGTTGATAAATCAATTTGGTGAAAATTAAGGCTATTAAAAAGTATTAAACAGCATTTTCCAAGGTATTAAATGTTGTAGCTTGTTTTCAATAAGTGCATAAATTGTCCCAAGAGTTTGTATTCTACAGTCTGCCTGAATGTAATCATGGCGTAGGTGTGTAGTGTGATTCTGTGTAGTTTATTTATGGCATCCCGTTGGATTTGACATCATCTGAACAGGACATCGCACGCTCACTGCTTGATAGCGCGCAAAGGTCTGTTTACGCCGGTTGTTAAACAACATCGTTATGGGGAAATGCAAGTCTGCGTCCAAATGGTTGGAAGATAAGGAGGAAGGAAAATAATACTGTATATAGTCAATGTGAGGTAAAGTGTTGCCAAGGTAACCGGTTAAAACTCAAAGTGACAATGAGGTCTTAAAATGTGTGGAAAGGGTCTTAAGAAAGGTCTTAAAAGGAATTACATTTGACTTCAGGATTCCTGCATATACCCTGGTGTGTGTGTGTGTGTGTGTGTGTGTGTGTGTGTGTGTGTGTGTGTGTGTGTGTGTGTGTGTGTGTGTGTGTGTGTGTGTGTGTGTGTGTGTGTGTGTGTGTGTGTGTGTGTGTGTGTGTGTGTGTGTGTGTGTGTGTGTGTGTGTGTGTGTGTGTGTGTGTGTGTGCTCACTCACTGTATTCCCATTAGCAGGTAATTGGGGTCCCAATGTTATCGGCTTGTTGATGTTGTGATTAAAGGACACGAGGAAATGAAATACTCTTCTGGCCACACGTTTGTATTGACTTTGTGTTTTGCTTTGACTCTTTGTAACCCTGTTTATCTCTCGTTAACAAACACACACTGACTCAAATAGGAATATGATGATCTTTCCACTCACAGATCGATGTTCCCTATCAAAATGTACTTTCTGAATTTTTATAAACTGCTGTGGTCATGAGAGGGCGAAGATTTAGAACGAATATTTCAAGTTTTGAGAGCCGGTTCTATCTGTGTCAAATGCCACTAATTGAACTGAAGAAAATGTTATCTTGTATTGATCTGCTGAATGTGTTGGCTCCCTCCTGTGTAACAAATACAATGTCATGCCTGATTGATGTGTTATTATTTGCTATGTTTTTGGTTCATTCATGTGTGTTGTGTTCTGTGTATCCAGAGCTGGGTGGAGCGTGCAGGCAGACAGGCTCTTCTATCAGACACCCTGGATCTCTCCGAGCTCTTCCACCCTGACACCTTCCTCAACGCTTTGAGACAGGAAACTGCCAGGTGACACTGAATGCTAGTCGATTAGTGTGAAAAAGAATCAGTGCTGAAGTTAATACCATCTTTTCTTTGTTGTGGTTTTAGATCCATGGGTTGCTCTATGGATAGTTTAGTGTTTGTGTCGTCATGGAGGAGTCCAATTGCACACGCCAAGCTGCAAGTCAAGGTACGACAAGCTCACACTCTGCTAGATCATGCATGCAGACAGCAGGCACACACAACATAACAACACTTAGAGGAGGAAGACTCTTTTCACTGATAATTGGAAAGAAAGGAAGTAGCAGAGTGCAAGAATAGAATACTAAAAGAGAGAAGCAAGTGAGTACGACTTCTGCTAATCCACTAGAGACTCTCTCTGGTGTAATAGGCTCTCTTCATGGATTCAATGGACACCAAGCCATATAATAAAAAGAGCGAGTGTTCACTTTGAACAACTTACATTTGCATGCTCTGATTTAATGGTGATATAATTGTATTGTCTACAATTTAAATACTCTTTTTCTAGATGTTCTTTTTTTTTGTTGCCAATGAGAATTGGCATGGCGTGACTTGCACTTAGTGAAAATATATACAAATAGAGAAGGGAAGGGTCCGGGGTGGTTAAAAGGAGACTGCAGCTGCAGGGAGGGAAGAGGAATACTCAGACATCTGACAGGGAAAGTGAAAGGGGATAATTGTTGTAAAGCAATGAGCTCTCCTACACACACACACACACACACACACACACACACACACACACACACACACACACACACACACACACACACACACACACACACACACACACACACACACACACACACACACACACACACACACACACACACACACACACACACACACATATACACACACACATACACATACACATACACATACACATACACACACACACACACAATGCTGCTTTTCTGGGATTAGTCTCTCGCTCCCTCTCTTGTTTGTCCTTGCCCAGATGATGGTGATCTAGTAGTTGTCTGTGCACGTCCCTTTATAGTCTGCTCTTCTGTGGAAAGTCCCTGAGTCACTGTGCTGAATCCACTCACAGTGTGTAAAACATGCTAACATCTTTTCTCTCAAGCTGTGCATGTAGTTGTGTCTTTGTTTTTATTTGTGTATCTCTTTATATCTCACCAGACCTTTTGCTACGTCATTCCCTCCCTCTGTTTAATATGCTGTTTGTAATCCTCCCTCATTTTACAATCACTTTGTTCAATTGCTGTGTTCAAGAGTTCCTCAGGCTCTCCTTGCGCCTCATGCCTCCTCTTGTACTCCTCTTCCAGGTCGGGGGTCTCCAGTTGGAGGGTTGTAGTTTTGACGGTGTTCATCTCTGTGAGAATCAACACGACTCTCCCAGTGTGTCCGCGGTCCCGCCCTGCTACATGGCCTGGGTGACACAGGTGTGTGTTTGTCTTTAAATCAGACGCAAAAACAAAAATTAGAACAATTATAACAATAATATAAAATCTGATAAAAAAACGAAATAAATACGTATACAAGAAAATGTAATATACGGTGTAGAAATATTTGTGGTTCTGTTAGATCGTTCTACTGTCTGATCGGTCATGGAACTTTGTCTGAATCCTATAGGACGGTTTATCTATTTCATATGAAAGTAACGATTAAATAAGACGTATTCAGGATGAAGCCGTGGTCCATGGCAGAATACCAAACATGTGTGCTCTAACAGGGAGTCTTTGGAGATACATCCATTGATTGGGTTGAAACCCTCTATAATGTTCAGCTTTCTGTTTTTTCTGATGAGAATAACAAAAATATAAATTTAGAATTAGACTTAAAATATGAGTTTTGAAATATACTGCATATAGTTATATATATTTAGATAGTTATGTCTACTAGTTATATACATATGTGTTAATAATGGGCATAATTAGGCTCCAGCTGTAGAGGGAAGGCTGATAGTCTTTAAATAGACAAGACACATTTTTGGTCTTGTTTTAGTTGGCGGAAAGACTAATGTGGACTGACCACATTTTTTGTTACATTATTTCAGGCAACATTATTTTGGACACTTGATAGCATGATCAGAATAGTGATGTTTTCTTTTGTTGGGTTAAACTAAGCAGCTTCTCTATGCCCACTTTGGGGGAAAGGTGCTGACCTCCTCACATCACCTCAAGTGGCTTCAGAAAAGTTAAATCCGAGAATGTGCCACTTCAGTTAGTGTGTGTAACACATCTGTTTAATGCATGTTAACTACTTGCATTTTCTGTCATTTTGCATACACTCATTAATTGTTGTGTTCTGTGTTTGGTCCCAGAGCTCTGCTGCTGACTCGGCTGCTTCAGAGGAGAGCATCTGGCTGCCTCTGTACACGAGCTCAGAGAGGGTGAAGGTGGTCACACACATCTGCCTCCCCTGTGGAGTGAACCCTAACCAGTGGATTCAGACTGGAGCCGCTCTGTTCCTCAAACAACAGTGAAAGGAAGTAGTATACACACACAAAGACCCTAACAACAGAGGACTGTGTGAGCACTGGAAGCCTCAGGTGAAGATGATGTTGTCATGAAAGGCAGATATCACTGGGGAACAATTATTAATGCTGCAAAAATGTCAGGCTTCAACGCTGACACCATCGTTTTTTGAATGAAGTACCTTAGCTTGGAGACCAAAGATTAAAACAAGCAGTTACAGTATGCCACCATTTGCATTAGATGGTACAACAGGAGTGAAAACTGAATAACCGACTGAAGTGGTTTGCTTATAGGAACACTAATACTGGAATGTAAAGCCTGTTCTTCTCCTGACAGCTAAATGCAGCAGCAGTAACATAACATAATATTAATTGAACATCAAGTAATAACTTTTGATACCTCTGAATTATCCTCATGTTAGTCCCACTACAGATATCTTATACATTTCGTAAAATAGTGTTGAAATCTTATTTATCTTCTTACTTATCTTAAAAGTTATTTTGTGTACACATTTTGTGAAGAACAATATCAAATTTGATGTACTAAACTTAGGATTGAATGTTTGATTCATGGTTATTCTGTTTACTAAGTGTATTTTTGGACCATATTTATTCAAAATAAAGATGAAATTAAAGTCATTATTGCTGTCAATTTTAGTCTTAGTAGTCGTTTACTTGCATCTTTCCAGCCATGTGGTCTCTCTTCTTATCGGATTTCAGTTCGGCATCTATTATCAGAGTTAAGAATAATACACAGAGGTGTGTGTGTGTGTGTGTGTGTGTGTGTGTGTGTGTGTGTGTGTGTGTGTGTGTGTGTGTGTGTGTGTGTGTGTGTGTGTGTGTGTGTGTGTGTGTGTGTGTGTGTGTGTGTGTGTGTGTGTGTGTGTGTGTGTGTGTGTTCAAGACCACACACTAGCAGTAGTCACGTTTGATCAACAGTAAACAATACGAATCAAAGTTCACTCTGCTTGATCTGCCACTCACTCAATTCTGCTTAAACGGGCCCTACAGGCGTGAAACCCCTCACTGTCTTTTCCCAAAGCAAATTGTGCTTCTCTCACACACACACACACACACACACACACACACACACACACACACACACACACACACACACACACACACACACACACACACACACACACACACACACACACACACACACACACCTACATTCACAAGCTCTCAGTTAGTCTCTAACCTCTGTGATTGGTTGAGGTAGAGTGGAGTCAGTGAAGCTGTGATGGATAGCCACAGAAGCTCGAGGGAGTGTGTAAGATGTTTGTGTGCGTTTTTGCATGAATGCAACCAAGAGCATCACATTTGATGGATGGCTTAATTAAGCATTTCTCCCTGTATCTGCCTTTTCCCGCCTTTGTGTTTATGCAGTTGTGCAGATGTATGGAGGATATCTGTGAGTGCACTCATCTGTGAATGTGTGTTTTTGCGGAGACGGAGAGAAAGGCTTGAAATGAGGGGGGAGCGAGTATTGTGTGTGCACTGCAGTGTGACAAAATGGGAATGAAATGGAACAGCAGGTTTAAAAAAGAGAAAGGATTGGATTTCGGCGAAACACGGCCCTCTGGGTCAGAGAGCGAAAGAGAGACAGAGGGGCGGAGGAGAGAAAGAGAGAGACGGGAAGATGCAGGGGGTGAAGGAGCTAGAAAATGGCCGTGTGAGAAAATTGTAGAGAAACAAGTTTTTAAGAATGACGCCGAAGACGTTTGGAGGAGAGCGGGGTTAAAGTGGTGGAGTGGGTAGAGAGCGATCAGACAGATGTGCTATATGGTGAAATGAACACGAGGCAGTGATGGACAGTAACTAAGAGCATTTACTCAATTTGACTACTTAAGTACATATTATACATATACATTTCAGAAGCACATTTTTTTACTTTTTACTCCACTATATTTATTTTACAGATGGATTCACTAGTTACTTTATAAATTCAAATTTTGACGCACAATACTTATTAAAATATAATTATTCGGTACAGATTAAACCATCCAACATTATATGTTAGCATCTAAACTCAGAGCGGGTTAAAAGTGTATTGCCTATGTTTTTTGGTAACAAATATTTCCCTGTACTTTTACTCTGAATACTCAAAGTACATTTCCTTAATTCATACTTAAATACTTTGACTTAAGTATTATTCATGATGTAGTACTTTTATTTGCAGTTTATTTTTACAGTGTGGTATTTGTACTCAATTAAATTACTTTAATATTTTTTCAGTACAGGAAGTCAGTGTGAAAGATCATATTTATCGTTTAGCTACACTACTGGGCTGACTTGATTGGTCTTCACCTTTTCATCAATACTAAATGACTGTTTATAAAAGAAAAAGAAACATTTTTGTAAGCATGCATATTTGGTATATTATTTAAATGTTTCTGCAGGTCAAATAAACTACAAACGTATAAACCTGATTATTTTTCCTGGAATTAAGAATCCACCAAAAGCTTCTTCAAATTCAACATTCATAAGAGTGAGTTTTGTTGCACAACTCTTCAATAAGTGTTGATTTGACTAATCCTGCAGCCCAAGGTCGAAATTAACATCGACATCGCAGCAAACAGAAACACATGCGTCGCCAGGAGCTTGTTTCCAAGGTAATGTGTTTACAGTTTGTCTTTATCTCAAATTAGCATGCCAGGTTTCAACTATTGTGATACTTTTCTGACTGATGACGTCCAGGAGCTGCATTAGGGAGAGAGACGTGCTTTATTCTGATCACAAACCCACACTATGTGATTCATTTCAGAGCAATGACACACGTCACAATGCCGCAAGAGTGCTGAAATTTAAATAATCCTATGTTTTGGTTTGTCAGTAAAATTGTCTGTTTCCTTTTTATTCCTTTTATTAGGAAACATAATCAGTTCCATATGGACAGTCACTGAAATTGCTGGTTAAACTGTCAATTGTCGTAATGCATTATGTTCATCTGTTTTCTCCTTTTGTCTGCAATTTGTCTGGATCTTACAAAGCCGATTTTGACAATAGGAATGAGTAGAGAAATCATTTTATCACAGAATTTGTGCTTACGGTTTCAAATCAATCTCTACTGCTTCCTCCATTCTCCGACCTACGTATGTGACCCTCCTTCAATTCATCCACAACTTCCTCCATTCTCTCTTCCATGACGTCCACCATGCAGTGTTTGGATTTACTCTTCTGTTTAACCAACAATGCAATACAATGCTTGTGTAAAGCTTAAATGTGAGACATACACATTTGTATCTGATAATCTGTCCAACAAACATATAAGTAACATGTAGTCCAAATAAATACTATAAAGCATGCCGGTATAAACAGATCAGAATCAGGCATTTCATTTGTTTTCCTATCCGGTAGATTTATAATCACTCATTCAACAACATCAAGTCCTGACACAGCTTGTCTAAATCGTCAGATCTTGGTATTTTAACTTTTGGCACCAAGCATGCTAACTAGGCCAACATCTGGTGAATTCCCATAAAGCAAGAGTGGAAAATGTGTTTGGTTCCTGCATGAGCGAGATTTCTCATTTGGGTTTCCGGATTGAAAATGTTAATTACTGCTGCCTCCGACTTTAGCCATGTTTCAGAGAGAGAACCACAGAATCCTCAGAAGTGCTACAGCCATCTGCATGTCTGAGTGCAGAATTCACTAAGAATGCAAATAGTATTAGCATATCTGCAGGAATAAAATTGACACCATTTGCAGTTTTTATCTGATCAATGTGCTCTATTTATAGTATGCATAATGATGTTTTTTTCTCACTACACCGAGTGGGTTGTTCAGGGATTCTGAAAAGCTTTGAGGCTTGAACCCGGTCGGGGGTGGGGGCAGCTGGTGATGACACCTCTGGTCTCTCCCACTGCTTCACTCTGTGTGAGATTTGATCCTTTCACTGTGCGGTCTTCCCAATAAACACCCTGCATTACAAAAGATGTCAAAGTATGTCCTTCACAGGTAGGAGGGTTTTAAGAGTAAGAGGTGAGAAGACATCATGGATAGGATTCTCAGGAGGAAGAGGATGGAAAAGGGAGCGGAGTGGAGGAGGGGCGAGAAGCAGATCTTCACTGGCTGGAGCGGGCAAAGTGATGAAGAGGACAAACAAGATCAACCCGGTTTCCAGCAGGTTTGATTGACACAGAGATCAGGGCCATTGACCCTCATTTACTCAGTAAAACGTGGATTGTATAATGCTGGGATAGCTGGTTACCATGTATATGTTGCCACATGAAATTGCAGCTATTTACCTACATCAAATGATAGTGATTGTGGTGTTTTAGATTTCTCCTGCTGTAAATTAATCACATGAAAAACTAAAATCAACAGATAATATTTTCTTTTTACAAAATAAAACTATATTGTTGACCAATTGGTACGTGTTAATATATCAGGTAGCGAATGGGCTTTGGTCTGAAAGCCAAAGACAAACTGGCAATGGACTAAAATACTGCTATTATCAATATTGTAATGGGATTTGCAATATTAAATAAAGTCAAGCATATTGCTACCGTCCTCATTTTAAAATTGCTGATAAGCAAAACATTACACACACACACACCTCCCTTCCCCCCCACTCCCATTGCTCCCCGGGCGCTGTACAATAGCTGCCCACTGCTCCTATACTAGACTCCTGGTACTAGGATGGGTTAAAAGCAGAGGCCAAATGTGACTGTGTGCTGTGTGCTCTGCATGTGTGACCATTAAAGAGGGGTTCATCCCTCCCAATTATATTCTATTATATTCTACACACACACACACACACACACACACACACACACACACACACACACACACACTTTATTGACACTTCATGTAAAGAAGCTACAGAGCTATATCCTTGTATTAGACATGTATACAGTATGCTATCCAATTGAAGTACACATAATGTGTTATAAACATTGTTATATAATGTTTTTTTGTGATAAACATTAAATTACAAACAAACATATGCACATAAATCAAGGTTGGAGCTTGTTTTCGGACATACTGCAATTATATACATAGATTCTTTCCTTGCTATTGAGATTAGTGCATACAAGGTTAATTGATCTCATCAAAGTGACGCAGCAAGTTTGGCCTTCCATCCTTCCATCTCTGATCTGACATATTAAAGCACTACCCAACATTGCCTCTGTGATATCTATGATTGTTCCATCCTCTAATGGACCCTCCTTATGGCAGCTCTGTCCTCTGAGAATATAGATCTTAATAACACGATGTATGAAATAAACGCAAGTGGTCAGCCGTTGCCTGAGCAAGGATTAAACCATCCTCATCTGGCCATTACAATATATGATCCCCAATGAACATTACAATAATTGAAGAGCATTTTTACCCACACTGAAAAGATGGAATGTCCAAATAGTCTCACATCCTTTTGTTTGTGACAAGCCCCAGCCTTGTGTCCTGAGAATAAAGACAGTGTAATCATAGGAGAGAAAAATCGATCCATTATTATAGCCCTTTCCAGTGTTATCATGCAGTGCTGTTTCATAGGAGGAGGTGCCTTATGGAGCGATTCAAATAGAGAACACGTTGCCAGCAATTTGTTGAAAGGACCTTTTCCTTGTTAAAAAGTAGAATGATAACTGTTCACGCTGTTTCCGAAATAGTTTTTGTATGATTTGTCCAGAGAGATTTGTTTTAACCCTGCGCTGATGTGTGGCTGAAAGCTCTGACACATTTTATCAACATTTTACCTGAAGAATTATTTATCAAGCAGGTTTTTTTTTTCATATTTTGTGTTAGTTAACCTTGATGAGTCTGCACAGTATACTTAAGCAATAGCTCAGGACAGGCCGTTTTATATGCTCATTATATCACAGCTAAGGGGCTTGGTTCGGCCCGACGCGAAGCGGAATGTCGACAACCTGTTGTGCACCGACAGAAATGCTAGAGAGGTTCTATTTCGTATATGGCTTCGCCCTCTAAGGCTATCGCTATTGGGTAATCCCCTGCACATCCGCGTAGCACTGAAACACTTGTTGTCCATGCCCACCCGCAAGGTGGGCCCCACCCTCGGGCTCCCTTCCGGTATAAATAGGAAGGAGGCCCGACAATCTGCTCCCTCTTTTCTTCAGCACACCGTTACTGAAGCACAAGAGACACTTCAATTGCAAAGTAAACATGAGTAACAATTGTGTGAGAGATTGTCCCTCATGTGGCTCTGGGTTCATAATGAGTTATGACCAGCAGAGATAAAAGCAGTATGCGAATCCTGCCTGGGGTCAGAGCATGCGTACACGGCTCTAAACCAGCAGGTAGCATGCACAAACTGCGCCCGTCTCCCCTCGGGCGACAGGAAGCGGAGAGCTGACGCTCTTGCTGCTGTGGCCGAGGAGGACGATTGGCCCGTCCAGGCTTACGAGCCCGCGGACGGGCCCTCGTGTCCCTGGGGCCGAGTGCCGGTCAGGAGTCCGACAAGTCCTGCCCCGCCTCCCTCCACGGTTCACCGTTCGGTTCTCCCCTCCCTCCTCTCTCCCGGACGGGGGAGACAGAGTCGGAGCAGGGTGCCAGCTTGGCGGCCGAACATGCTTTCCCCCTCTCCGTCACCACAGCACGGCGGCGAATAACATAGCGCTGCTCTCCAACTCGGTGGTGACACTGGTAGAGCGGTCCACCACCGAGGCAGAGGAAATCAGCAAGGCGGCCAGCACGGCGCTCACTCTGTGCGCGTCCGTCGCTGTCTCCCAGGCGAGGATTTCCGCGTGGGTGACACAGATCCAGACGGCCAGAAAAGTGCTACTGGACGCTCCAATCAGCCCGTACGGGCTGTTCGGACCCCAGTTCCACGCCATGGTGGAGTCCATGAAGACGGCCGCGGAACAGGCGGACGGCATTCGTCAGCATGTACAGCTGGCTCCAGCCTGCTGAGCGCCTACAGCGGCACCAACGCCCGCAACAGCCGCGGCGTCCACACCGGCCACAGGAGGCCGCAAGCGGAGAGACGCCCTCAGCAACCGCATCGGCGTCAGACTCGCCCTTCGGCGGCTGCAGGGGCTCCGTCCCAACATCGGTTAATAACCAGCAGAGCTCGCGGCATTCCTCTGTCCGAGATACGCCTCCTACACACGGTCATAATAACCCATGAGCGCCGTTATAACGCCTCACGTGGACAGCACTGCACATGTCGCCAGTATGGGATTTTTGTATGTCAAATGATGATGCGTTATATTTACTGTGTGTATATGTATTTTAAGCAGAAGTGGGGACACATGTGTGTTTCTATTCATAAAAATGGGTTAGCTGTCAGGTGGGCGGTGTATGTGTGTTGTCGCAGCTGGTGGGAATCAGCTGGATGAGGGCAGCGTGATTGGCTGCTGCCTGCCCAGCCATCCAGGGAGCCACGTGGATTGGACCGGTGGTTGGTTAAACTGCGAGGACCCGGGACATTTACCGAGAGAGCCGGGAGAACGGAAAAGGTGAAGCTAGGAGGCGAAGAGGGAACGGGAAGCAAGGCTCTGGACGGATCGACGAGGAAGCGACTGTGAGGCGAAGGTCCATTGTGGAAGTTCTGCTGCACTGCGATTTGCTGTAGGGCTGCCAGCCGCTGATCGACGGGTCGGTTGAAGGCAGCATTGCAACGCTCCCAAGTTCCTGTTTATTGCAACGCTCCCAAGTTCCTGTTTATTGCAACGCTCCCAAGTTCCTGTTTATTGCAACGCACTCAAGTTCCTGTTTATTGCAACGCACTCAAGTTCCTGTTTATTGCAACGCACTCAAGTTCCTGTCTTTCGCACCGCGCGCTTGTTCCTATCAGAGCCAGTGCGCATCTGAGTCGGACGCGCTCCGAACTATTGGGAGACGCACGCCAAGTCTCCAGCTGCTGTCTTCCAACCATATCCCTGGGTCGCTCAGTATTGGAACACGCTGCGCTTAAGGAAGGGTGAGAGAAATAACTTTGAACTCCTCTCGGTCTGAGGTGTTCCTGACCGAGAGCGGACCCATAATCAATTTAACTCGGGCCATGTCTTGGCAGGCTGTCACTGGTTAAATGAACAAAGGGAGTATGGAGTGCAAATAGTGCCACTCGTTGTCATTTGGCCACCAGTGCCAGTGACTGTTCCATTTTTACTCCTTAGTGGCCAGTGAGGGGGAGAGCATGTTCATTGTGTGATGTGTGTAGTGCTTTCTTTAAATAGACGTGTCATGTGTGTAGTGATTCCCTAATAGAAGTGCCATGTGTTTGCGTTATTTGCATGCTTTTGTGATCTTTTACTGTTAGTAAAAGATCGGCGCCAGGGCTTGCTGCAGAAGCCTGCCGGTTTTAACCTCGGTTAATAACCTGCAGAGCTCGCTAATTAAGCCGGCTGCCACTAATCTGTTGATTAGTAGAAAGCAGGGCTCGCTGCAGAAGCCTGGTTTTAACCTGTTGGTTAATACACTACAGAGCTCGCGACATTCCTCTGTCCGAGATACGCCTCATACACACGGCCTTAATAAACCCATGAGCGCCGTGAACGCCTCATGTGGGCAGCACTGCACACACCATGATGAGAGTCGGAGTGAGACGCAGCGTGTGGAGGCCCCCGCGCAGCCCTTTCGGTCCAAGCACACCTTGGGTTGCCTCACGGGCAGCGGCGGCAGGGGCTCTGGCGTGGCTCGTCACCATGACAACCAAAAAAACACATCTCGAGCATGTGCGCCCGATCTCAGAGTTTTTCTCAGAGTGGCAGCGCGTGTGTCTGATGGACAGATGGATGAGTAGGCTGATCAGCAGAGGATACGTCCTGCAGTTCGCCTCTTCTCCCCCCCCCCCACAGTTCAATGGGATACAGGAAACACTCCTGTTATCCCAGAAGCTATGTCTCCAATCCGAGCTGCTGGAACTCCTGTTGAAAGAGGATATTTCCAGGGTTCCTCAAGGGGAAGAAAATCAGGGGTTTTCACTCCCGTTATTTTTCTAATCCCGAAAAAGACTGGGGGAATGAGACATCCTCGATCAGTCAGTATTCCACATGCTGACGATCAAACAGATGCTGGAATGTGTTCACCAGGACGACTGGTTCACTTCCACCTGAAGGATGCATACTTCCACGTACCCATCATCCCGAAACACAGGAAATTCCTGCGTTTTCCATTCAGGGAATATCAGACCAGACAATAGTCTGCCGCTCGGATATTTCCTGGCTCCTCGCATTTTTGTGTAGAGAAGGCTGGAGCCACTACACAGAGGAGGGATGAGAGTGTGGTTTTCTCTGGACGACCTGCTATTTGCTGGCTCGCCCCAGGGAGGAAGTCGCTTTACAGACGGTACATCTCGTATCGCATCTGTCAAAGCCTGGGTTTCATAATAAATTGGAAGAAGAGCTGTCCTCTTCCCTCTCAGACAATCGTTTATCTGGGAGTGGAATTAAACTCAGCCAGCATGAGAGCGCGGCTCTCGCGGCAGCGAGTGGAGGAACTGACAGCTCTCCTCCGGCGTGTCACAACCCACACAGCCCTCTCCGTGACGCAGCTGCTCTGCGTTGGCGTCAGCTGGTCACGTGATGATCCCCCTGAGTCTCTTCCAACAGGGGGACTCCAGAGGTGGTTCATTCGCTGCAGAAGCCTGCTGTTTTAACCTATTGGTTTATAAACTGCAGAACTCGCGGCATTCCTCTGTCCCAGAGATGCCTCCTACACACGGTCATAATAACCCACGAGCACCGTTATAACGCCTCGTGTGGACAGCATGCACACATCTCTCATCCTCTGAGCGTGTACGCGCCTCATGAGGAGAGACGGAGTGAAATGCAGCGTGTGGAAACTCCCTCGCAGAGAAGCCTCTCCCCCCAGCAGTTCCATGGGATACACGAAACACTCCTGTCATCCCAGGAACAGTGTCTTGCGCGGTTTTTACTCCGCTATTTTTCTAAATCTCGGAAAAGAACGGGGGAGTCGCCCCTTTGCTGTACAATCAATGTGTTGATTCGCACAGACAACAGGCCACGGCTATGGAAGCAGCCTACCTCAATCGCCAGGGAGGAGTACGATCTGCGCAGCTTCTGAACGCAGCCAGGCGGCTGCTGTTCTGGGCGCGCACACACGTTGCTCTCATCAGAGCAATGTATGTTCCCTGCGAATTGAACAGAGGGGTTCGCAGAGCGCAGCAGCCGTGTTATGCGAGGAGTACGGAGACTCAGACCTGTGTCACGCGCACTGGCGCCTCAGTGGGATTTGGCTTTGGTGTTACGCGCACTAAGCAAAGCCCCATTTGAACCTTTAGACAAGGTTCCCCTTAAACTGTTGTCAGCCAAAGTAGTATTACTTTTGGCTCTATCAGTGAAAAGGGTGAGTGATTTGTCTGCTCTCTCTGTGGCTCCGTCATGCCTCCGGATCCAAGGAGATGGCAGTTCAGCTGTTTTAAGCACTAACCCGGCTTTTATGCCAAAGGTCATCACAAGCTCGTTAGAGTCGAGAGTGATCACCTTGGATGGCTTCTTTCCCCCTCCTCACAGGTCGGAGGAAGAAGCCTCGTCTCATCTCCTCTGTCCTGTGCGCGCTGTCCTGCTAGTGGCGCGCACGGCTGCCTTGCGCCATTCTCAGCGCCTGTTTGTGCATTATAGAGAGCGCTCGATCGGGCAGCCTCTGTCTGCACAACGGCTGTCACACTGGCTGTGTGAGGCTGTGTCACAGGCATATGTCTGCTCTGGGGTGGATCCCCCGGAGAACATCAATGCGCACTCCACCAGAGGAATGTCCTCCTCCACGGCTTTGCACGGAGGAATGTCAGTGGAAGACATTTGCACTGGACACTTGCATCTTGGTCTTCCCCCTGTTCATTTATTCAATTGTATTTGAGGGATGTCTCCCATTCCTCTCTGACACATTTTGTATGGAGTGTCTTGTCAGAGTGAGTGACGTCAGGGATCCAGCCGTGCGCTCTCCTGCCTGTCTGCACGCAGAGAGATGCTGTTCCCCCTCTTTTTGTCACTGGGCAAAGTATGACATTCGTCTCTCCTTTTTCACAGCGGCGGGTATGTATTGTTCCCAGCCTTCGTCCCCTCATGGAAAATATTCATGTTATGCTATATTCCAGGGACGGCGATGCGCCATTACGCATGGCGCAATAGGCATGGGTTATTATCTGAGCAGGTGTGTCTGTGCTTCTAGTACCGGGCGGACCCAGTGGGGCGCAGACTACATCATGCTTCGCCCTTAACCCAATAAGGATAGCCTTAGAGGGCGAAGCCATATACGAAATAGAACTGAAGTTACCTACTGTAACTCCAGCTTCTATGAGTATAGGCGAAGCCCTCTAAGTGCTGGGCCCCACTGGCTCCACAAATAGCTGAAGAAAAGTTATTTTGTATGGGAGCAGATTGTCGGGCCTCCTTCCTATTTATACCGGAAGGGAGCCCGAGGGTGGGGCCCACCTTGCGGGTGGGCGTGGACTACAAGTGTTTCACTGCTGCGCGGGTGCGCAAGGGGATTACCCAATAGCGATAGCCTTAGAGGGCTACGCCTATACTCATAGAAGCTGGGGTTACAGTAGGTAACAGGTTCATGTTGTTTTATGTTTGTTTTCTCACTCACCAGTTATCTCTCATCCCAGGCTTCCTGATTGTTTTCCCCTGGCACCTTTCTGTGTCTCCTGTGCTCCTCAGCCTCAGTCTTCATTCTTCACACCTGTTTCTCATTGTCATGTGGTTAAATGTCCCTGTCTCCCAGTGTTCCTCGTCAGTTCGTATTGTCTCTCGCTATGGTCAGGTCTATGCTCCTTGTGCTCTTGAAAAGTTTGATTCCTCACCACTTGAGCGCTTTCATTTTTTGTTCTCTATTTTTGTCATCTCGACTTGAGATTTGATAGTTACCGTTTTTGTTTGTCAATGCTGTATTTGGAAAATAAAGTATCTTACAAATACTTGACCTCTGTCTCCCGGGTCGTGCAATTGAGTCCTACATCCTAAGTGTCTGAGTTCGTAACACAACCCCCAAAAGCAACCCCTTTCAGCCCAACGGTATACTGTTTTTCTCAGACGCGGAGGGATACTGACTTGTTGTGAAAAGTAAGTAACAATTCTACCCGTGGTATACGCTCAGTATATCACGGCTAAGAATCAGATTGCTTGATTTGACTTGTCCGTTTTATAATCACTGTTTTATGTGAGCATGACATTCTGTGATAAGTCAGACAGTAGACAAAATATGAGAAAAACAGAAAATGCTGTTTACTGTAAAAGCCTTCATGATGTAATCTGACACCTTCCTCGCTCCGTTTAAGGTGAAATCTCAGCTTTTTGTGTGCAGCAAGTTATTTCCTGTCGTTGCTTTGTTTAGATGTGTGAGTGGAAATGCGGCAACACATATGTTCTCCTCAGTATTCTCTACAATGTGATGTGTCAGTGTGTTCCTCCCTGGAGAGATATCCGGCCTCCAGCGGAGTCAGAGGGCTGACAGACGACCACAAGGTCACTGGTCTCTGATCGCTGATCCTCTCAGGAGACACACACACACACTTCAGGGGGAATATCCTGCTCATTTTCTTTCTTTGCCTCATCCTGCTTCTTTTTTTAGCCTCCTCTGTTGTTCTCGTAGCTTTACACCTTTTTCTATACCTTATTTTCACACTCTCCCTCCTCCTCACTTTTCTTTCTCTCTTCTGAGTCTTTGCTCCTCTCACGGTTTCTTTCTGCGTGGCTGTTTCTCTCTCTTCCTCTCTTTCCTCCTCTAATCCATGCTCTCCCTGCAGACTAAGGGGATTATTGTATTATTGCTAGATGTTAGACAACATTCCTTAAGGATTCCTTAAGGACCTCCTGCCATCTTTCACACTATATTTGAGGCTACTGACTGGTTGAAATGATTGGGTAAAAAACTCTTTCTTCTTTTTGTTCAGAAATTGTAACCTGTAATCATCCAATTGAAGAATACCATTTTCTTCTTTTGAAAGCCACCCTGCACAATAGTAAGAAACGTCTGAGTCAGTGTCACAATAGCGACAAACATTGTAGCCTGCATAACACAAGATTAGGGTTGTGTTAAAACGATACTTGTTAAAAAGTATATAGGAAATCAACAGGTTTTTTGCAATATGTGATATAGTGTAAAGCCTTTATGTGTAAACATGTGTTAAGTATGTCCTTATGGTATAATTCCATGTCTCAGCTGAGTAGGCTACTCATGTTCCCCCTGCAGATAAGAGATCATAGTATTAAAGGAGTCTGTATTTGAGATGTGAACGTAGCGCATGCAGGCTGCTGCGCTACGTGCTGAGTGAAAGAAAATGGGGTTTTCTGCTCTTATTTTATTATCAGTGTTTATTGCTGTCAGTGCAAGAATGTAACTCCCAAACTACACTAACTCATTGAACTATACACCCTTTTGCGTATTTATACTTTTACAAGTATTTCTTAAAAATAAACAATTTATCTTTTATTTGAGTTTTTTTAATTGCTTTGCTACTTTTCAAGTTGCATCAAGAGACATTAGGTTAGCCATTTTTTTTTATCAAGATTGTACAACATACAGTATCCATCCTAATTGATCACTGGTTTGCTGCACCACCAAGCCATCATACTGAGTGAGACAAATCAAACACACCCATGAGGTCACATGATTAACAGGTGCATGCTGGATCTGGCTAGCACGCTAAATGCTAAAATCGTAGATCTTCCATGTGACTCCTGCTTTCACTAAACACAAGTTGTACCTTCAGTGAGGTGTGTGAAGCCTTTCTGCTGTCTGTTAGTGCAGTGTTCAAAATGTTGGAATACTTTGAGGATTGCAGTGGGACAATGGAGTTCTTGGTGGACTGGATATATCATGGATTGAGAGTGGAGAAGCAGAGAGGTTAAACCTGAAGCAGGTTCTGGAGGACTTCAGTGCCTAAAACTGGCAGAATGGTGTTCAGACAGGTGAGTTCAAACACATGTCACTGTGTTCCAGAACTGCTGCTGCTTTCTACTTGGATAGTGTGCTGCAGTGTGGAGTAGGGCTGCTCGATTATGGCAAAAATCATTATCTCGATTATTTGGGTCACTAATTGATATCACGATTATCCATTTACTTTGAAAACATCAATTTATTGAAAAAAAAAATGTTTAGTATGTTTTTAACAGTTGATTACCCTGAACTATAGGCTAAGTATAATTCAATTGAAAAACCAATAAAAAAAAATTGAAAATCGTTTTATTTCGATTATGTTGTTTTCATAATCGTTGCAAGCCAAAATCGTAATTGCGATTAAAATACGATTAATTGAGCAGCCCTAGTGTGGAGTTTATATTGTTTGTGTTCACAAGTCAAATATATCAGGGTGCACACACAGATAGACAAGGACTATTTCTGATCTGGTCATCAGGGCTTTGTTGTGTGTCTGCATCCATGTACATGTTATTGCACTATTTTGAAGTGTTCTTTAATTAAATAGGTCAATCTTATAACATCATAATCTTTTGCATGTCTTTTCTTTACCTTTCCTTTACCCCTACTCTCATTTGAGGGCCATTTAACTGACCTACAGTAGTATGTGTTTCAAAGGTCATTTCAATTGTAGTTCAATAGCCTCAAAGCATTTTTAATGAAATGAAGTATTCTCTTCCCTCACTGTGTAAGTGCCACACAGGTTAAAGGTATTCATAGAAGAACTAAAGCCTTTCTCAACTAAGATTCCTTATAGCTTGTGGTCTTATTTCAATTAATAAATAGAGTACTGGACGATGAGAATGTTTTGAATTTTAAGGTCATCAGAACATTCAAATGCAAAGACACCCTGTACGCACCATTTTTAAATGCACATAAAAGTACATTGTATACACACTGAATGGTGACTTGGTTTTTGTTTTGCGAATAAATCACACAAACAGCCCATTGAATGATATTACTTTGTTCAATACAAACGATAATGTAGCTTGTGATGACTCACAGTTTGAAGCTTTTCATTGCATAGAGATAGTTGTGCCCATTAGGTGAAGAGGTCTCCTCAATAAAACAGGGATGGCAAAAATGTATTTTATATTCTGTCAATACACAAGGACATTTTATTGGCAGTGCTAGTGGGCTACGTAGTTCTACTTTCTCGAAGGCTCAGGTTTGGCTTTGAGCGTAACACTGAGTTTGGAAAGTGTCCAATGGTTGTGATTTCCCTCGATCTCATAGAGTTCTGTGAAGGATCTTAGCCAGCTTCTTATCTAAAAGGGAAAAACTCAATTCCTTAAATAGCATTCAAGGCATGTACAAATTCCCAAAGAGAGGGAATTAAAACTGGGCTCTGTTCTGGCAGCAGCTACTCTTCGGTTAGAGGCTTCTGCACTTTGCCCAGCAGCCTTTTCAAAAGTCGCCTTCAGCAGTTTCTACAGTTGCCAGTCCCTCCTGAATCTATCTGAAGTCTTTGCAAAACTGTGTTCATTCAGTACAGATGTTCAACAGATGGCCCAGGCTTTTGCAAAGATCACAGTGGCACCAATTTGTACCCAAGAGTTTCAATAAACCCAATGCAGAAGGATAGGAATCACATCTTGCTCTACCTAGAATGTATTGTGTGTTTAATCTTTTATACAAGAAAAAATGAATACATCGATAGTATTGTGTGATTCATCTTTAGAGGAACATCATCTAAATGCTTTTTGAGAAGAACTGTTCCCTGTACGCAGCTCCTCTTTCTTCTTTGCTCTTTCTATAATCTTGTTCCGTTTATAAATCCACTTGAAGGCGACAGGGACTTTTATCCCAGACATTGAAGTTTCAGCAAGCTATTTGGAGTGTTTTTCCCATAGTGGATCGATGTCACCATCACTGGCCACACACACCATCTCAAAGCTGTTTTGTGGATTGATTTTACATGAAGCCTTCAGTCTGGATCAATCAGATTCCAACTTGTGGCCACAAATGATCTCCTTCTCCTGTTATAGTATGTGGTACACTGTTCCAGTGGACAGATTCAGAGAAATGTTGTGGTCAAACCATACAAGACATATGTGTGTGTGTGTGTGTGTCCTCTGTTCTCTATCAACATCTCATGGACTTGTCCTGAATCGTCTGTAGAGCACTGTCCAGCAGTAGTTGTAATATAAGTTGAATTATATTCTTTCATTTCAACAAGAATGCAGCAGCTGTAAAATGACACCCTATAGCCACTGTAGGATCCTACTGGAACCAAAAACCATCTTGTAGGAAATTGGACTGTCCATCCTTCCTCCTATAAAAGAGGAATGGATTGGAGGGGGTAAATGGAGGAGGGGGGGAAATAAAAATGATTAAGAGAAGGAGATAAGAGAGGCAAAAGGAAGATAAAAATATAATTAAAGTGGAAAAAATACCTCCCAACTCTCTCTTCGTCATTGTCCTGCCGGCAGCTTCTTTCCTTCGATGCACCTTAGGAACCATCATGTTGTTTTAATACTTTTTCAGATGTCGCTTATGTTGGTTTTGCCCACTATTTCTTCCTTGTATTTCTCTTATGTTCTCAATTGTACACTGAAAAAAATGGACATAGGGGTTCTTTGAATTTTCACAAATAAAAACAGTAAATGCAACGGAATTAGTTCATGTTTTGTCTCTGAATGTGATTTCATTAAGCAGACTTCATTTATTTATTGAGAATGTTAAATCTACGTATTTAAATCGCTTTGACTGAACGTGATTTCATTGAAACATTGTAATCAATGTAATCGAGTGTGGTTAGAACCGGAAATGAAGTATATTTTTTGAAATGGCGTCCGGAGCTGTGATTGGTCCTCAGGAACTGCCGAAAAAAAGTACAGAAGAAGAGGTGTCGACAACCGCGAAAAGTATCAGTTGGTTACACAAAGCCAACCTCTGTGAGAGACTCCAAAAGTAAGTTAATTAAATGTAATGTTTCTTCTCAATACATGTTTGTACCCCTTTCCAATATAGTGCTGTGTTCGTTCGGTATGTTACAATTACGGGGACGTGTGTATATACCATAGACTGTATATATGAAAATATATATATATTAGGGCCGGGACTTTAATACGTTAATTAAGATTAATTAATTAAACAAAAATTAATGCGTTAAAAAAATTAACGCATTTTAATCTAATCGCACTTATTTTTGCACCGCGGAACGTTTCTCACTGGATGAGTTTCAGGGGTACCGATTATACTGGAGCACCAACTAACGTTCATGACTTCAGACAACAACAAACCACAGTGAACAATTGTCAAACATGAACGAAGAAGCTGATGAGACCGCTTTGGTTGGCCCCGTGAATGGGACATTTTGTTTTAAAAAACGGACGGATGGAAGCGTCAATAGGAGCACGGTTGTTTGCAAATTATGCAAAAAGGAATTCGCATATCACCGCAGCACATCAAGCCTCAAGTATCACCTCAATGCAAAACATATAGCAGCTAGCGTGGAAGTTAGCCCGACTCGGAGTCCAAGGACCCACACCCAATTCGCGTTGATCAAACAGTGGCCTATGCAACAGAGATTTTATTTTTCATCAGGATATTGGAAGAATAGGAGGGATTGAGGTCAATCACTGGCACTTTTTTAAAGTCTGTTATGGCCTCTGAAGCAACAGAGAGATGTTTTCTAATAGTCAGGGTTTCCAATGTTCTGAATGTACTTGAAAGTATTGTGTTTTACTTAAAAAACAAAGTGTTATAGTTTACAGAAGGTCTACCTACCTGAATCTCTGAAATGTACTATATTCCTAAATATGCTATTGCTACACTTTATGGCAAAAATTGCACTTTTCTGTTGGTCTTGGTTAAGTACCACCTTGAAAAAAATAAAAAATGTTTTGTTGCTTAAGCTTATGTATTCAGTCATTATTCAATGGTAGGATACTAAAATCCATGTGAAAAAAATTGCTTCTCACTGTTCTCAGGTCAAATATTTATATGTGATTAAAAATGCGATTAATTTCGATTAATTAATTACAAAGCCTCTAATTAATTAGATTAATTTTTTTAATCGAGTCCCGGCCCTAATATATATATATATATATATATATATATATATATATATATATATATATATATATATATATATATATATATATATACAGGGTATATACATGACACCATGTATTGCTAATGTTAGCTATCAAGATAGCGCTGACATTAGCATTGATGATAGATGTATTAAGAATCATTTCGTTATCACCATACCCGCTAATTGGGCTAATATATACAGGCTATGGTTTCGGGCCATTGTTACTGGCAGAGGTGGAGAAAGTATTCAGTCTGCTTCACTTTTGCGGTTACTGCTGTGGCGTTTGTGTGATCACGTGCGCCATGCCTTGCGCCATCATCATTTCAATTTTCATGTTTTTTACATGTATGTGTCCCCAATCTATTTTCTATAGTTCTGGTGATCCAACTCAGAAGGAACACAAACACCGACTGAATGTTTTGTTTTTATTAGCTATTGTAGCTCAATTGTAATCATCCAGATTAAAACAAATAAACACTTGGAATAATTAACTTTGTGTAATGAATCCATGTAATATGCGTTTAACTTTTTAAAGAGTTACAGAAATCAATCAACTTTTCCACAATATTTTAATGTATTAAGATGCACCTGTACATCTACCACTTGTGTAAACATTCATTTGGCCAAGGTCATTTTTCAATTAAATCTTTCATGTCTCTTTTCCTTTCATTCAATTGCAATTTTTCCTTTTATACTTGTGGAGTAGTTGCATACATCCTTGGAGCATTTTAACAAACTAGTAAGTGAACACGGCAACTAGTGCCACACAAGGACGTGTCCCACTTGTTATACTCAGTAAGGCATAGCCAGCTTAAAGAACACCAGATTGATTCATGTTCTGCTGTAATTACTTGATTATTTTATCTACATTTAATTTGATATCTTTAATTTACTTTCATTTATAATGTTCAACTTGCCATAGCTAGATCTATACTATGCCTTCCCGTATTTATTTATTTGTTTCTTGATGGGGCTTGGTTTTAGGTGTTATTTGCTTAAATTTTGCCGTTTATTTTTTTACAGGACACAGATAAAGGCGCCATCAAGGACACGACTGTGGGGATTTATGTTCTTAAAGATGCTTGCACTGATGAACCGGAGGACATCGGGATCGTTCTAGAAGGCGTCAAAGTCTTGACAAATCTGGATAATGTAACATTAGCTTTTGCAATGCTGTTCGGACTAATGTACGCGCTGAATTTCAGCTACCCTGCTAACCTCCACTACACCTTTTGAAGTAGTCCAAAGCATTATTATGGAACTGGAGTGCGGTAAGCTCTCAAACAAAGCAACTGCTCGGAAAAACAGGCTCCTTCAGTAAAACGGTTCAGAGAGTGCTGCATGCAAGGAACCCCAAACAATTGAATCTGTTATTTTTCTCTGTTATGTTTGGTATTGAAATACCATTTTAGGATTTGTTGTTGTATGCTTCGTTACAACTTGTGTTTTTAACCTGAAACAATTTTAAAGGCCAGTGCTGTCTTTAGTATTTATGTTTGAGATTCTATTATAAGAAACCTTTCAATCCTGCATGTGTCTGAACTCTTTTATCTAGCATCCTCCCCCTGCTGAGAATTTAAGGAACTGTGGAACTGTTCAGCCTGTTCACTCTTATTGTTCCTTCATATATTTCTTCTAGACTGATGTTGGTCTAGCCACCACAGGTAATTTTATGTCACAAATGCTCAGGTTAAAGCATAGTTCCATGCTTTAATCATTCAATGTTCCATGCTGCAGTATTTTTCTATATTGCCTGTGCTGTAGCACCTCTTTTAAAGGTTTAAAAATATATATATTTGATAAATTCTATTGTTGCTGTGAAAAGGGTAAAACACCAAATTAAACCACATAATGGAGAACTAGTTTGAATGTACATAAGTGTATGTATAGTGGTATTCTTGTTGCTTATTTAAATCTCAATAAAGTGTTTTGATACAGAACTGTTTGAGTTTGTATTTGCCTCCATTAGAAGCTATGTGTGCTATGTATTTGAATGAGATAGACTTAGCAAGTCATATCTGAAATTGCTTTAAACACGCAGAATACGTTTTAATAATATTAGCATGAAAAATTCAAGGTACATTTACTGGTCAAAATCTAGCAACCAGAACATGATGAAATAGCTTAAAACATAGACAATATATTTGATTAATAGCATGAAAAAATCTTGTTAGAATTACAGGTCAAAATGTAATAAACACAACGTGATGAAATTGCTTTAACATTTCTCAATAAAATGGGATTGCAGTAACTGAAAAATATCATGTTCAATCAACATGATTATTTCTAGCGGTCTGATGTGAATAGTATATGATGGTTTAACAAGCAAAAATGTGTCAGTTTTACACATTCTCATGGTGTGGGACCAATTTACACATTCAAATCGAGTAAATCCAAAGAACTTTTTTTCAGTGTATTCATTTAAGATCTACTATTTTATATCCTTCTTCGACACACATTTTGGGTCCCTCTGTATTGGAAATGGCACTAGCGACTTAGCCACATAGATTATTTGAAAAAGCTTAAATGTACCTTACAAAAAGGACAGGGAATACTATCCCGTCTACAAAACACACTACAGTATGCAATGATTCTACTGTGATGAATTTGATCGTTTAAAATGCATTAAAGGTACAATCGAACATGTTTCCTAGGATTCACACACCAGTTTATTGTTGCTGTAAGGCTGATGCTGGAGTGATCAGGATTATCAAAAGAGACAACAAGTTAAAGGCACGGTTTAAATAATTGCCTCTAAACCCCAACAAGTAAATAAATCAGGAGACTTTGCCGCATTTATTTAAAAGATGAGAAACTAAACTGCACAGGAGACAGAAATGTAGTGTGGCCCCAGTGAACCTCTGCGCACTCCATCTAATATTGAAGAATGTAGCCGATTAGAAAGCTGACAGCGGCTAACTGTCCAGCTGCACTAACCCCTCCCCTCTACCGTCACAGCCAATGGAGCACCTTAGATTAATGACCCCTCAGAGCCCGGCCAATCACCGCACTGGGCTCTCATCCCCAGCATGGGATGCCCTTGAGCAAACTCATAGACACTCATTCAAACAAGGGGGGCACAAACACACACTTGGCACTCCCAAACACACACAGCTACACACTCACCACTTAATTCAGCCTCCTCTGAGGGCAGCGGGCCGCTCAGTGCTGATGTTTATGGTGTCTCTGAACCTGCAAATCACCGTGGTTACGGCTGTGCGGATTTATGACCGCGGCCCTGTCTACCAGCCCTTAGCTTAGACAAACCATGGATCACACACACACCAGCACACAGTCACACGCATAGGGATATTAAGGATGATACACATCCTTAGACAGCCTAAAGGTTCTTTGTAGAGTTTTGTGGCTCAGTATGTAAAGTGTGTGTGTGTGTGTGTGTGTGTGTGTGTGTGTGTGTGTGTGTGTGTGTGTGTGTGTGTGTGTGTGTGTGTGTGTGTGTGTGTGTGTGTGTGTGTGTGTGTGTGTGTGTGTGTGTGTGTGTGTGTGTGTGTGTGTGTGTGTGTCACAGCAGATGTGGCACCTTGCTATCACAGTTTAGCATCTAACCTCAGATTACTAAAACCTGTGAAGAAAACATTTAAACTGTCAGATTTAAAGATGATTTGAATGCAGCTTTTTTGGTCAAATCTCTGCAGAATTGCTTTTACATGCAAAGCGCTGTGTAGTCCTGACTGACGATGTCTCATCTCGGAGCTTTTGTTAAAACTGGCATCTGAAGCACCAGAGGCTTTAAGGTGTAAAATACGGAGAAGAAAGTGCGGATCCTTTTTAGGATTCTGCAGTTCATTTTGTTGTTTCTGCAGCTGAATAGGAGTGCACTTTCAGAAGCTCTGGTGAGAAAGAGGGAACTTAATACATCTGTGGATTTGAGGTAAAAGTGCAAGGCTTTGACAGGAATTGTTTTTTTTAAAAGGGGATTTGTGTGTGTGACAGTTCATGGTGGGGGGTGGGGGTTCAGAAAAATAGCATTTATCATCAGTTTCTTCTCACCTGTATCCATTTTGTTTTCCATGACTCATCATGACCTTGGCGTCACTGATGTGGGAGGAGAGGCGCAGTCGGGAAGTGTCAGTAACAATCACGCAGCGACTGCTTCAGATTCAGACCATGTGTGGGCTGACACTGGCCAATTTGATTCGCATATATTCGTAAGAAGAATAGAGAACCAAAATTCACCATTTTACTCCCTAATGCATTTTGTGTTACTGATTTTTCAAATAGAAGCATCAGTGTCCTAAACCCAGAGGCAGTTTTCTGGCTGAATATTAGGCAGTGAATGATCAGTTTGAGCTGCGGCTGGTTTTTATCATTGTTAAAACATTGCTTTTGCCAAACAACCATTCACAGAGGACCAGTGGCACCAAATGTGTTTCATAATCAAAAACTGTTTCAACACAGGCCACTTTCACAAGTATATTAACTGCAAGTTGAAACTATTCTTCACCTCATGCTATGACTGTATTCTCTCTTTAGAAGAGAATGAGCCCAATAACTTTTTACAGTGAATCAAGAGAAGATTTTTGATTAGCCATAGACAAAAATTACCAATATGTTGCTTTAAACCCAAAATGATTTATATTTGGATTGTGCCCAATGCATATATGCAATCTCACAGACATTTCTTTATTAATAGAATAAAAAAAAAAGTCAAATTAGTCTGTTAAAAAGACGCATGAGGTTCTTTAGATTCAAACAACAGTTGCACTTTTGGTCCGTCACTGTGTTCACAAGAATATTTTGATAATTGCTGTTGCATAGATTATTATGAGTAGTATTTTGGCAAAACTAATGAAGTGTCTTGCCGGACACCTGCAAAACTCAACTTTTAGATTCAGCAACTTCTGCAAAGCCCATCTTCATTTCACTTGGCAGAGGACTTTTGAAAAAACAAATGATGTTCCTGAGCAGTGAAACATTTGTGTATATAGAAAACTATTGTGCATGTAAAGATATTATTTATGTGTTTGTGATCATACTCGTATCTGCTTTTCTGTGTGTACGCTCCTCTGTGTTTGCCTGAGACTGTTACCTTTGCATTTCCTCTATATCATCAGCATTGCATCAGAAGATCTGTGGATTGTTTGACTCAGAGTAGCTCTTTAAAATCCTCCGTCTTGAGGAACAGACAACTGTAGCTCTGGCCCCAGTGGTCTGGAAATCTCAGCATTTTTGTAAATACTTGATGATGAAAATGTGTTTAAGCCTTCGAATGTGTCTTGAAAAGATCGGCAGCTGATGCAACATGGCTTCTTTTAACTTTTTGATTTTCCTCGGAAGGGGAAATTAAACAACTAAATATCCTCAATTGGACGCACACTTTCTCCAACATCATACCAGCTCTCATGTGACTCAATGGAACATTGTCTACAGTACATTTTAATTCCTGTTGGATGGTTTGTCTGTTAATTTGTGTGTATGTAATTCTATTAAGTGCTGCATCCAGGGCAGGATTAGTACAGTGTTTCTTTCACTAACATGCTTCATTAGTAAAGATGAAGTCAGCCAAGCATTCAGACAGAAAGACACAACAGCTGAACAAATGGAGAGTGTGTGTAGCGATGTGAGGGGGACAGGTGGTGAAGTGAACGTTGGATAAGGTCATTTAATCCTTAGCAGCAACATTTCTACATTTTTAATACGCTTTTTAATGCTGCATGTGTGCAGTCCATATATGTTATCATTTGACTGTTAATCTATGGTATGAAGAAAATGTTTGTAGAGTAAATTCAATAGAAAAGCCGACAGAATTCGAGCTGGGTTTTGGGCCCTCCAAGACAGGACTCTAGAAACGGGAAATGTAGGGAAAGTAAAATTAGAACGGCAGAGAAAGAGGCTTAGGACGAGATGGAGAAAAGGAAATACCAAAATATGGGACACAGAGATTAAAAAGGGAGGAAGATAAAAAGCCAAGATGTTTGTTTTGGCCGAATATTAAAGAAAAAAGCCCATAGTGTAAAGAAATAGGAAAGACTGATGGAGACGGGAAAAGAGTTTGGAATAGAAGAAAATAGATTATACTGTAGGTGGAGAGGAATTACATATATATAAACAAATGCATTTACACAAAGACGAATCAACTACAAGGAGAGCTGGAGATTTCATTTTCAAAGGGAAACTGAAATACGGTTTGCATGTAAAAAGAGCATATTAATTTTGCATTACATACAGGAATTTCTTTGTGGGCACCTTTTAGTCAAATACAATCAAATGGGGTTATTGATAGTCATATGGTCCCCCTGCATAAATATAGATACAAAACTTTATGCAACTTTATTCACTCTACTACCACCATTGCGAGCTAGACAGCTTTTTAATATCACTCCTGAGGATATTCAATCTTAATCCATTACGATACATCTACTGTGATCATCTCTTGAGCGTTTTTATTGCTTTCTAAACCAGCCCATACCTATCTGAGAGTGCTCTTCTAATGAAACTTCTTCAAGGGAGGAATGCCAGGTTGACTAATCTTCATCCAACTTGATTTCACCCTTTTCTTTGAGAGACAGATCCACAGTCAAAGCGCCCTGCACTGAACGAGACTGTCACACTGCATTGCTATTAAAGGCTGTGAAAGGAGGGAAAATGGCGTTAACGGTTCGAAGAGGCTTTTAACACTCCCACCCACGCAAATCAGACTCTTACCTTCTCCATCTTGCTTTCATTGGTCCAATTACAGCATTTGCACAAAATGGTCGCTGGAAATGGAAATGTGTACGCAAATAGGTTTTCTTTAGAAAGCTGAATGTTAACCCTGTATGTTTTACCTCGGTTTTGGTTCTTCTTTTTGTACACATTGACAGTTTGTGTATTTAGTGTTTATTTCGTCAGGCAAGATTCAGATTCAACTTTATTGTCATTACGTACGTAGTACATGTACTAGTGACGAAATGTAAGTTTAGGCATCTGACCAGAAGTGCAAAATAGCAGTGCAGGAGTCTACATAATAAGGATAATTATACATGGGATTATTATAAATAGAATAATTATAAATAGGCTATAAACAGATGAATATATATATACAGTGTAAACGGCATTGAGAGTAAAACATATATAAACAGGTGGGTGGTGGGTATGGGCTTGAGTCTATCAGCGGGCATATTAAGATGTGTGCAATTTTTAAATAAAGCCCACAGTATGAGCATGTAAACCACTTAAAACCGATACTGCTCTTATCCTCATTTGTAAACGCAGACAGGTTAGACCTTTCACATTTCATGAAAACCCAGCATAATGTTTAAACCACTAAACTAAATGACACTATGTTCATTGACATTTATGTGATCTCTCTTTAACACGTGTGGAATAAAGACAGTGTTTAGAATCAAACCGTGGCTTTTTAGGATGGGAGGTTACTGTACACATGAACTGATAATACAATAATGTATATTATTTATACATTTATGTAAATATTTATTGTTGGAAAGCACAAAATAACTATTAACTGTTGCAGGACTTAACCCTAACTGCTCACCGCCCACAAATTCAAAAGAGGCAACTCGCAGTGAACAGTTCCTGGCTTGCGTTTGTTGAACAGACAGACCTGGGTTGAATCCAATAACAACTATGAACATGACCACATTGTCATATCATCTAAGTTTTATGGAAACACTGAAAACACTATTTGTCCAATATCTGAAAACACCACACCCAATGCTCGGTAATACATGCTGCATAGTAACACATTTCTGAGGTAAAGTGGCAAAGCAAATACATCATACGGGAGTCCTCGTGCTCGAAGACTGGCGAGGACATTGTTTATTTCTCGCGAGGACCAAAGTGTATCCTCTCTTCTGTGCCAACTCCCCTTTATGTTACCCAGGAGTTTGGAAGCAAGACACAGAAAATATTCTTTAATTTTAAGAAGTTGCAGTGTTTATTCAGAGACAAACTTAGAGTAAGCCTCCACATCGCATTGACTTCAACTTGACAAACTTATTGATAAATGATTCTCTTGATTATTTAAAGGTGCTAAGCTTCCTTTTTAGTATATGCATCAAACTGTCACACCTTCAACTTGCCCATGTAGGAATACATGTGCAAAGTTGAAACACATAAACTGTGAAATAAATGATAGATACAGAAGAAAAGACACCACAAAAAGGCATATTTTAGATCTCCCAATTCATTTATTTTACAAGGCTTTCTGTGTCCCCCCCATATTTCTAACTCTGATATAAGATTAGACATTCCTGCCTCCCTCAGATCTCATGGTGCTTGACCTATTAGATAAAGTATTCAATTACTAAGATTATGCTTTTATTAAAAAGTAGAAAGAAAGGCCATTCAGTGCTTCATAGACGAGCACAATTATTGTGAAGTTAAATCATAATCCATTTGTTTCCTCCTGACCATGTTATTAATAAAAAGTAATTCTGATCTACTTTGACGTAAAGTAACTGACGTTTGTTTGGCAAACTGTATGACACACTGTCACTGTGAAAAGTATGACACTGTCACTTCACCATAATTGCAATTTTCATAAAATATGGAGACGATGCATCTTGTCACTGCTCCCTAAGAGGATGGATGCTTACATTATATATCAAGCATGACATGTTTACAGTGAAATTTCTTAAAGTAACATTAATTATATGTCGTATGTGTATTCGTTAGTAGCCTACTGCGGATTACAACTGAGAATCAGCTGTGTGCTGTTTTTGTCTTATAAAACAAATTAGAGGCAATACATAGGCAGCTAAGAGCCAAACTGTCCCTTTCCCCACCTTCAGCAAAGTCGCACTAATATATAAAAAGTGTATCCCTGAGTCAGGATTTTGCTCAGACTTCATTTATGGTCTGAAACTTTCCACCAACATCATCAAAAAGCAGGTCAGATGTTGTGAGACACTCACTTTAAAATATTTAGCTGAGGGCCATCAGGGCAGACAGTGTGGACTTCATTTAGGGAGTGTGTGTGTCAGTGTGTGTCTGCTACTGTGGAAGGATAGACTGCCGATCACACTTTTAAAAATGCACACACATTCCTCTAAATGCAATTTAAAAAATGTACGAAAAGTCACACTCATGTCACTATGCGGTTGGATTACTTTCAATATACCAAATGCCCATGCAGGATTCACATATTTAATTCAGGATTTACATGTACATTTCTCGCTTCACAAATGTTTATCGTGTATTTATTTTTGAATCCAGATTTAGTGTGTTTCTTGATTTAAATGAAAGCAACACTTTCCAAATATGTTTTTGTTGAAATGGAAAATGCATTTAAAGACATATATTTGTGGATTTCTAATATCTTTATTTACTGAAAATGATGTGACCCCATGTGGTACAGGGTAGACCTTCAACAGTTGTAATTACTTAAATGTTTTCCACTTTACCTATTCAGGAAATTGTCCTCAAGTGATGTTTACATAACGTAAGGTAATCAAGCTTTTCAGACTCTATTTCAGATGTTAAAAGGCTTCTCTGCGGTGTGCATCTTTTCAAGCAGAACCCAGGAAAGAAAATAACTTTTTTTTTTCTTCTTGTCACTCCACTTATGTCCTTGTCTTCAAAAAGCATTTCCCCCAACATGTGCTGGTCTTAAAATGACTTTCTTTTCCAGTAAGAACTAGCTAATGGACTGTTTACCAGACACTTATTCACGAAGCGTCTAAGGTGAGTAATCAGTCCTCCCCCTTTGCACACACCACAACGAAGTTATTGCTTTTTTGAGTTCTTGTCAAAATACTTTTTACTGATGGTGAATCATAATCTGTATGAGCGGTTTGTTTTGCAGAGGGAAGTGTTGCTCAGAGGTTAGCGGTTCACACTGGATTGTTTGCTCAGTAGGTGAAGTCATGTCTGATTTGTTTGGCCTTGAAAGCCTCAGATTTTCTAAAAAGGATTGTATGTTTGGGTGAATAAGGTTATGTAGACTTTTTGTGGCATACTATTTTGTTATGTTAAATTGCAAATTTAAATATTTTCCAGTATGTTTCGAATCAATTAAACTTTTGATTTTCAACCTTCTGCATATTTTCTTGCTCTACAGTGGTGAGAGGTATGTGTGATGGTGATATGACCTTGTGTCATTGCTGCGTGTGAATAGACACTGTATCAAGGTGAATAACACTGTCCTCGTCTCCCTAACTATTGCAACTTACATGACCCTTCCACACAATGTGGGGTGCAGAACATTATATTTATGTTATGGAGATTCAGACTGAAAACAGCCCAGCACAGCGCCACACTGCTATGCTGGAGGTCTGATGTTAATCCAGGAAGTCCAGTTGGTGTAACAGATTAACACTTAAAAAACCTTATCTGGAATGCACCAAGGCATTACACTCATACAGGATACAATACTCTAATCTTGAAAGTTAGTAAAATATATATATATCTATATCTTTCATTACAAATATTGTTAGTTTTGCTGTATACATGCAGTGTTCAGGTAACCCAGGTGCATCTTTGGATGATTTTGGTATTACCTCAATCGACTGATAATATCAGTCTGAAATTGTTCCTACTTCAGATTTACAAACATCTTACCTTTACATTAAAACTTTATAGTGCAGTTATTATTGAGCTACAAGTGAGCCCTAAGGGGTTTCAGCAGCTGTTTAAACACCAGCATGGGGAACTTGAAGTTAAACATTGTGTTTAGTGCGGTTCACATTCCCGTTACATAAGTGGTTGTGTGTTTATCCAGAGATTCAGGGAAACAACCTTGGAATGCTAAAGTTTTCTAATGAACAGGTAAAGTGTGATGGTAAGCGTGTTTGTGCAAAGACCACAGACTTCCCTCCCCAGCTGTGGTTTAGGTAGATGTTGTCTCCTTTTTACAAGTTGCTCAGAGGTTTTATTATGAGTGTCACACTCACTGGGCTTTATGAGTTGTACAGTACTCGGAGGCCACTGGGTAAACAGAGCAGATGCTTCAGGATTTGAGGCTACAGCGCATACTTCTTTGGTTATTCTTAGATCCTTACTATCATTTGTCTCTGTCCATATTTCATTGACATAACTACACTGTAGCTATGTACGAATGCCAATAAAAGCCTTGAATCTTGAATAGGACAAACTATTTTAGTGCTTACTGTAGGAATAAAATACGAGTTGAATAACTGTATTTTCGTCATCATCAATCAGCCTGTCCACATTTCAATGTTGCCCATAGGATAAATCGTAATGGCTTTTGTCATTCCTTAATCTTCCTTCTAAAGCCACCTGCTAATCAAAGTTTTCACATGTAAAGTGAAATATCTTAATACCAAGTGGATGGTTTGGCACAACATCTTGTCCAGAAATTCATGGTCCCCAGAGGATGACTTTCACTGATGTGCTAATGTAGCAGTCCAACAGGCTAACCTACATTTTACCTTATGAATATCGCATTACAGCAGACGACCCAGTAGACCTGCTGCAGGAACTTATTGGAATGATTTCTGAAGATATGAGTCTTTTGTTGGGGCTAATGTCATAAAGTTAACTGTCTGTGGAAATATCTTGTTCTGTCGTTGTGGAACAGAACAAATGTATTTGCTATATCAGTTTACTGGATATCAGTTAGTGCGATTGAAACATTTCTAACAATTTGTATCTGAATTGTTGGTCGCAGAATTTCCCATTTCAGCTTGCTTGTGTTTGATCTGAATTTGGGATCATTAAGTAAAAAGTATATATCATGTAAACGTACCTTTTTCAAAGTAAATAATGTATGTAGAGTCTGCTCCAGTGAAACTTTGGAATTCAATTATGTGATAACAAACTTACTCACCCCATAGCTAATAATAATAACCCTCCAACTCTAACAACCCTAGAACATTCTATTATAGCGTGTGTGTGGGGGTGTGTGTCAGATGGTCTGAGGTGAGCTTTTTAGCCTTTCTACCATGTGTTTCCTGTTTTTTGCACTTTTTTGCTCTGACTAAACCCAGATCTCCCAGACAGGTTTCTTTCACACACAAAATAAATGATACTTCAGAGACAAAGCGCAGACGACACACTTTCCTGCTTGGAGCAGTCACTAAATATGTCACTTTGTAATGCTGTTTTCCAGGATCTGCTATTTCCTACTCTCATGCTGTTTATAGATTTATTGTGTTTCCTCCATCAATCTTCTTTAATGTTATTCTTTCTTTTTTTCCTTAAAGAGCTTGGGAAATATATGACATCAGTTGTTTTTTTAATTGTTATTATTCATAGAAATTGGAAGGAGTTGGGCAAGCAAAAAGTGGTAAATTGTTGAAGGGGAAAGGACGTTTTTGGAGGGTTAGATATGAGAAATGTGAATGGGAAGATGTTTTATTTAAGATTGATTAACCTTTCTATTACAATGTTGTATTTGTTGCATTATTCTTATTATTAATATATTCCTTTTTAAAACAATTTTCAAATCAGAATAATATTTGTATTCATTAATGGAGCCTATTTCAGAAAACAGAGTTACGGGCACAGTGAACATTAATAGACATTACTTGTGCAAAAGTTAGATACATAGCTATCTTTAATCTGCAGTCCCTTCATAAAAATAAAAAAAGCCACCTTGAAATGGTACATAAAAACACAAATTCAATAGCTATTGATAAAAGAGGGCAGAGGAATAAGAAAGACATGCCAGACTGTTCATTCATTGCCAATTCCACATTGTGTATGCAGTGTGTGTAACTGCCAAACCATGGCTGCTCCAGGAAACCACCAGTTGCCTCCCTGTGTACACAGTGAGGAGGCTCACCTTGAGAGGTTCATGCTGTTCTCTGCAGATTGCACCGTCCCTGCTGACCAGGCATCCTGATCAACCTGTACGAGTCAGAGACCAGAGCATGATGGTTGCTGAGCTCTGCCAACTCTGTTTCAATCAGGAGAGACAAGTTTCCTTTGATATAACGATATCTTTTTATTGCCGGGAATACACAGATGCATGTAACGGTGTTTGGCGATTAGACCCTGTTGTGCTCAAATGTGGAGGGGAAAAACCGAACCGATGATTCCCCCCTGTGGTCTACACACTGGTAGTGGTGGAGGCATGAAGGGAATGATGGAGGTCAGTCTGAAGAGTTGTGGTTTAAGCTTGACCCTGGATTTGGAAGAAAGGAAGGTGGAAGGGGTGGAGGAGGGCTACGTTGAGTCACCTGAAATGACAACTGTGAGGAAGGGGAGAGAGCAGATTTAAAGGTTTAGCAATGCACTATGATAGGCTTGTGGGAATAGAGGCGAAGTGATAGGTTTAGCTGGGGAGTGATGCCCCCGCTCACTGATTTAGAGAAGAGAGAGTAGTAATAAGGGAATATGTGAATGAATGACTGAGGATGGTCTTCCTGGTTGAACTTGCGTAAAGCTTTATTTGCTGCACGGGTTGAGTGCGAGTACTTTTCCCAGGAATAGCTCCTGGAACTTAGTTCCCCGGAAATCTTTAGTTTCGGAACTATCTAGTAGATCACGTTCACACCGGAATAAGTCCCTGAGGGAGGATTACGCAAATTAAGCCGCTGACGTCACTTTTTCTTCTGCTTTGGGTTTACTCGCAGGCCGCAAACAACTTCACGGCGTATACTGCCACCCGAAGTCCCCGGCCGGATGTCCCCGGAGTTGGGGACTGGCTTCAGTAGAAGCTGCTGTGACTCCCAGCAGCTTCTAATGAAGCCTTCCGAGTAAATCGCCAGAACGCAGACAGCTCCTCATCTCCACCGCTCTCATGTTTTCTTTTGTGTTGCCATAAGTTAGTCTCTCTCCGTTGGTGCGCTGGGCTAATGCTAATAATGCTAATGCGAGCAAATAAAATGGTGGCTTCACAAAACCTTTCAGAGTTTTATGGGGCGTGGTTTGCAATTCGCCCAGCCAATCAGAAATTGGAACCTTTTCCTCCCCAGGAAAGTACCACCTCTAGCAGGGACTGAAAAGGGGTGAAAAGGTTCCAAAAAAAAAGTTCTAGTTCCAGATCTTTTCGGTGTGAACGCAAAATCCCAGGAACTATCTGAACTATTCCTGGGAAAAGTACTCCGGTGTGAAAGCGCCTCACACAAATCTGGGTGAAAGCAAGCGATCATTTTAGTACTCTTTCCTCATTGCATGAAGGACCAGCGTCTTCATCCCAAAATTGGTCCAGTTGTTTCAATCAATCAATCAATGTTTATTTATATAGCCCAATATCACAAATGTTACATTTGTCTCAGTGGACTTCACAGTTTGTACAGAATATCAGTATGACAATACGACACCCTCTGTCCTTAGACCCTCACATCGTACAAGGAAAAACTTCCAGAGAAAACCCACAGTTTAAAGGGAAAAATGGGAGAAACCTCAGGGAGAGCAACAGAGGAGGGATCCCTCTACCAGGACGGACAGACGTGCAATAGATGCCGTGTGTAAATTGAAAAGATAATACATTTGCAACCTAGGTAGTCCAAATGTTTGGAAATGCATGTGTGTATAATCGGAAGATGAATCCACGAGGATATCCATCCAGGACTTATGATCCAGGACCACAGCCACGACTCAAGATCCAGGACTCGCAATCCATGACACAGGACCGCAGGATCATCCATGACTCCGGATCCCGGCGTATATAGACACCAAAAAGAAAGAAATTTGGGGAAGCTGGGTTAATCGGAACATGAGAGCACACAGGTATAGACAGAGAGAAGGAAGAAGTAAGATGTCCCCCGACAAACTAAGCCTATATCAGCAAAACTAGGGGCTGAATCTAATCAGCCCTAACTAAAAGCTTTATCAAAAAGGAAGGTCTTAAGCGCACTCTTAAAAACGGATAGGCTGTCTGCCGCCCGAACACAAACTGGAAGCTGATTCCACAAAAGTGGAGCTTGATAAGAAAAGGCTCTGGCTCCCATTGTACTTTTAGAGACTCTAGGAACAACCAACAACCCTGCATTCTTGTAACGCAATGCCCTAGTAGGACAATAGGGTATAATGAGTTCTTTAAGGTAAGATGGCGCCTGCCCATTAAGGGCTTTGTAGGCAAGAAGAAGAATTTTAAATTCTATCCTGTGTTCTATAGGGAGCCAGTGTAAAGCAGCCAGAACAGGAGTAATGTGGTCCCTTTTCCTAACTCTGGTTAGTACACGAGCTGCAGCATTTTGAATCAGCTGAAGCGACTTGACTGACTTCTTGGTACACCCTGATAATAAAGAGTTACAATAATCCAGCCTTGAAGTAACAAATGCATGGACTAGTTTCTCTGCATCGTTTTGAGGCAAGATATGCCTGATTTTTGCAATGTTACGTAGATGGAAGTAGGCGGTCCTTGAAATTGATTTTATGTGGGCGTTAAAGGATAAATCCTGATCAAATATAACACCAAGATTCCTTACAGTCTCACTGGAGGCCAAATTAATGCCATCCATAGTTAATATATCTTTAGATAATTTGTTTCGTAGATTCTTCGGGCCAAGTACAATAACTTCAGTTTTGGTCGTGTTTAACATCAAAAAATGTAAGGTCATCCACGTTTTTAAGTCCTTGAGGCAGTCTTGAATTTTATTTAGATGATTAATTTCATCAGGCTTGATTGATAAATATAGTTGAGTATCATCCGCATAACAATGAAAGTTTACAGAATGATTCCTTATAATATTGCCTAACGGAAGCATATATAGGGTGAACAAAATAGGTTTAATAATGATAATACTATTTGGGCTGAAGGATCTTATTCAGTCCCACAATAGATCTGTTGATTCATATAGTAAATATCCCTGCTGTATATAATGTGTATACATGCTACAGATACAAGTGCATTCTCTTAGAAACTGTTTGCATGGTAATCATTGTTGGCTGACTGCACCCATACAGTAGGTGGTAACTGAGTGTATTTTAAAAATAGACTACAAATAGAGGCAACCTTTAAGACCGGACAAGAAATCTACAGTCATGAAATGGAAATGTGAGGCGTAGCTTCGGGAAAGGAAAGTAAGGTTATTCTAGTGAATGATTTGATATTCATGTTGGTATGTGTGGAACGAAAACCACAGGGTACAAACAGGAATCATGCCTGCAATCATTCATAGCTCTGTGTGTGTGTGTGTGTGTGTGTGTGTGTGTGTGTGTGTGTGTGTGTGTGTGTGTGTGTGTGTGTGTGTGTGTGTGTGTGTGTGTGTGTGTGTGTGTGTGTGTGTGTGTGTGTGTGTGTGTGTGTGTGTGTGTGTGTGTGTGTGTGTGTGTGTGTGTGTGTGTGTGTGTGTGTGTGTGTGTGTGTGTGTGTGTGTGTGTGTGTGTGTGTGTGTACCAGAGAAGATCCACTAGATTCACAAAGCAAACCCTACGAGTATGCGTCACTTGGGAAGTAAAGCTCTTAATCTCATTTAAATGCGACTCAAATCTGTGTTTTCTCTGACTTGTTGATGTTTGGTGTGTGTGTCTGTAACGCTCTCTGCATGTTTTGTTTGTGACGGCAGTGTGACTGTGTGTGAGTGTAGATAAGCTCCCAGCTTCTGCACCAGGTAATTCAGGTAATTGAATAGTCTTTTAGTATAAAGTGTGCCAGGAGGTTTCCATGCTTCCAGAAGAAACTATTGTATAGCTGACACCAACACGCAGGTACGCACACACGCACACACGCACACACGCACAGCAGTGAATCACTTCCTTCAAATTAAAGTAACTCCGGCACCTCAGAGCTTCTGTTATTTGTTTCTTCCTGTTTCCTCAACCTAGCCTTCCTTTCTCCCTCTGCCCTGTTATCTCTCAATATGACACATTTATTTATATACATTTCAAAACCTGACCTTCCATGAACTAAGAAAAAACATCATATACAGTACAGTATGTGTTTGTGCTTGTCTCCACTATTGTGGAAGTCATGTGGAACATTTAAAAACCTTAACTGCTGTCTCATACGTCAAAGCACCACCGTTTAAGAAGGTTAATAACATTGCATTCAAGTAAAAAAAAAAAGGCCTTTTATATTTTAAAAAGCAAATGTGTCACTTTGAATAAACATTAGCTCATTTCTGCAGTATTTCAGATTTGCAGTAGTTCCTGGAATAATAATACGGAGAATCTTTCCGTCTCCTAACACGAAGACAGACACACACCTCACTTCTTGACTTGCACTTTAAGTTAATCATTTATTTAATGGAACAGTTTGGATCTGAGAATGTCATTTTTATTGGACTATTTTAAATGTGCAAGTGAAGACCTACGAGTACCACTGTCCTTTTTCTCCTTATGTCTGCAGATTCCTCACATAAGGTCTTTCTCCATTATTCAAAAGCAATATCTAATATTCATACCTAAATGAAAGCTGTTCTATAATGTAGTGTGAAAGACCGGGTATGGGAGCAAGGGACAAGGAGGAAGGATGGGCCTGGAGGTCGGGAAGGACGGAGAAATGATGATGGTGTGTGTGGGGGTGGGTGTGTGTGTATTTTGGGTCTTTATTCTGTATGTGTTCAATTAATTTTGCGAATGAGTGAAGAAAAAAACCCCAAAACTGGAGAAGAATCTGCCAAAAGGAAGAAAAGTGAGAGAAGCTAGGTTGAAGTGATGAAGTCAAATCTTCACCCGCACATTTGTAAACAAACTCCTCAGACCTCAGGAGACTTCTGGTGTTTCAAACCGCGTAGCAAATGGAGAAAGAAATAACCATGTTAGAGGGACTATGTAAATAGTGAAATGGGTTGCTGTCACGGTAAAGCATGTTTCTTATCTTGTGTTCGACATCGGCTTGAGAAAAAAGAAAGGACAGATTGACAGAGCTCCTCATATTAATTTCTGCTACATTTCAGCTCAGAGTGTGATGTAGGGCAGCGCCGTCTCGCTACATCATGTCTCAGTTATGGGTCATATTCTCACCATACTTTCCTACACGCCTCAATGACTTCATCAGCCCTCCTCCACCTCCTCATCATCTGTATGTGTTTCGCTTTCTTTCTACGCCTGTCTGTCTCTCTAAAACCCTCTTTCTGTCTTTTTAGGTATTTCTTCGTGTTTGGGTCTACTTCTCTCCATCATCGGTGTCATTCTTCTTCCTGTCTTTCTCAGTTAAACAGATCATCCTTCTCAATTGTGCCTGTTTGTCGTCCAACCCTTCCCATCCCAAACATTGTCCTGGCTGTTTAACTTTGATGAGCCTACACCCTAAATTAGATCATTCTTTCCACTTTTATGTTGCCAGTTTTTTTACAACAAAGATGACCCCACCAGTTTTCGTTTGTGATTGCTGGTAACATGCTAAGCTTGGCAAAATTCAATCACAGCTCATATTGGTACCAGCGTTTTAACTATTTGATAATGGTGTATGATAAAGGAAATCATATTAAAGCAGCTGCAGAGACCGTGGATGACTGAAAAGAGGAGAATAAAAATAGATTTCTCTCGAGGGTTCTTTCTGAGCTTTATCTAAATTGAACAATTGCTGAGCTAAGCTGTGGTTAAAGGGCAGGTCACCCAAACTAGAGACAGCATTTCCCATTTAATTGAATTCCCTCCCTTTCTTTGCTGTTTTATTAAAGCCTGATTGAAAGGTGTTGTCGTCCTTACAATCCATGCTACAACTACACACACACACATAAAGAAAATGGTATCACTGATTTTCACTGTTAAAGGTCCGTCTACTCTCCATGAGAAGGAAAAGCCTGTCTATGCAAAGCAAAAACAGTTATATCATATCTCTGGGGGAAGATTTCCGAAATTTGAAAAGTATATTTCATTTAGTTTCAGTCATTTTTATGTTTAACTAGGTTTAATATATCTGGGCCTTTGCTTCTGTAATTTGAAGTTCATTCATTTAAAATGTTTTTGTGAGTCCCTCATTTATTTAGTTGAAACATTTATTCATGTTTATTTATTGACTTTTTTTTCAGCTCAACAAGTTTATCATTTAGTCACTTTATTTCTTCGTACAACCCTTTTAATCTGGGATGATGGAATATTGTGGATTTATCAGAGCCCTTTTCCTGTTAAAAGTTCCCTGATTAATCTATAAATAACAATATAGAAAGAGCAATGAGAGTGAACCAAAATAACAAAGTTTGAGCCGGAAACTGTCCCAGTGTGGGCGTTTTCTCTTTTGGTTCATCACAACAAGCGTCATCTATCATAACGTTTCATTAATAAGTCGATCTATATTTTATGTCAAAATATTGATTAATGAAGCTTTAAAATTTGAATATGGCAATCCGATTGGTATTCTAACAAGAAGTTATTCTTCAAAAATAATTCTTCAAATATTGCCTCAGCTGTGGCTCATCTAATGTGCAGCTGGTCCCTCTGAGCAATGTCGAGCTCTGCCCTCAACCACAGACCAAAGAAAGAGATATGGAAATGGTTAGAGAAGCATAGTGAGGGCCATCCCCATGACTAATGTATGATAGTACGATTGATAAAAGTCCCCTTAACATTGGGGGAATGACACATGGGTTATAGAAGATATAAGGAGGAACATGAGAGAGATATTGTGACAGAAGTTTGAAAAAATGTCCTCCGATGTTTCCCTCCATCTTTTATGGTTTAATTTCCTGGCTTCTGGGGTAACAGCTCGGAAGTGATTTGTCCTGATAAAGAACATAAACAAACCACATCATGGGACAGAAGCGTTTAGAGAAAGAAGAAGGACATAATGCAAAAGAGAAATGTGAACCATAAGTTGAACAAAAGGAACGAGGGAGACTAACATGAGGAAGCACAGTAGGGACTGAGGGGACCGCTAAACAAGTGGTTTTATACAAAAATATCTTCAATATGTATTCATATAAATACAAAAAATAAAAAGGAAATACAAAATGAGGACATCCTTTTCTGTTAACATAGCGAGTTGACATTTTGTGTGTGTGTGTGTTTGCCCGCAAGGAAAAGATAAAAAGCCGCTGACAGACACAAAAACAGCCTTGTAGGAATTTGGGTTTAAACAAAAAGCAAGCCCTCTCTCTCTGACCTTCTCTCTCTCCTTTATGATTGATCTGCCTTCTTTATAGTCTATTTACTCTTTATATCTCCCTTTCTTTTTTCTTTTTTTTTACCTTAATATTAATTCTTCTCACTCTTGTTTATTTTGATGGATGTTTCTGAGTGTCTGTGAACTCCACGGGGGATTGAGAGAATGTTGTTTTTTCTTGCATCTTTTTCTTTTAGAATAATGCAACAACTAGTCAGTGGAGAAATGTGGATAAAAGGATAGATGGACGGACACATGGAAGGATGGGCCCATGGATGAATGGATGGATGTTGCGGGATGTGACTGGCTGCTGTAGGAGGGAGCCTGCTGTGTAATGATAGAAGCACAGGAAGGGTTGCCGCAGCAACGCAGGGACAGGAAACAGCCTTTAGAGATATAGAGAAGGACTTGAATGAAAATACATGTATTCCTTTGATACAGTGAACCCTTTTAAAGACAAATGATTATTGTCATCAGCATATTCTTAACCATGAAATTGGTGATGTGTTTATATTTTATGGGATGAATTACCTGTTTGTAGCTTTTTTTTTACATTATTTTCTATTATTATTATGAGAGGACAACTTGTTAGGAACATCATTATGTTAACTTAGCATTTATTAATAGCAAAAAGTCATTAAACATGAATTGAACAGATGTTGTCCCATGTTATCAATGACAGATCTTGCAAATGTTTTATAATGTCTGTACTGACTGTGAAATCTGAACAAATTGCTAGATGCCAGAAATGCAGAAGTGCTGGCATTCGTGATAATCCGGAGGATGGAGCTTTCTGCCTTGCTGATCCCCTGACTTCTCCGCTCGTGATATTCACTTCGTGTTTAGAGTTATTAACAACTATCAGCATAATAACATGCTAAACTAAGACCCTGAACATAGTAAACATTTTAGACACTTAACATCAGCATATCATCAATGCATTAGCTTGTTAGCAAGCTGACATTAGCATCTAGCTTCAAGCACTGCTGTAGCTGAAGTAAAGCTTCCCAAAGCAACTAATGTGTTTACACAAGACGTTTAGTCGAGTCTTAACTCTCTGACAAAAAACTCTACATTCATGCAAACATATTCAGTTGGAGAATCAATGGAAATCTAAATGTTTAAATGTCAATATCTTGAATATGAAGCTTTTTAAAGTGAGCAAAGCACCCCAGGATTGTGTCGAACCTAGTTACTTTGTCCCAGTTGGTCTTTATCTCTCTCTTTTTACTCTCCAATATCAACTGAAACATAACACATCTGCTATAACACACTACAAAAGCAATTGATCCACATCATAGAAAAACAGAGTACAGTTAAATATCTGAAAAAGCATTTAGGTCATAAAGAAAAGCAATGGAGACAGTACTTTAAGTCTAGAAACATTTTATTTATCAAGATCAAACAGCTAATATCTTTTAATAAAACAATAGAGAAAGACACAATAAATTATTAAGGATAAGCACATGTACAGTTTTGTCATGAATGTTTTGCTGAACACAGCAGAGCACGTTTTTGGCTAAAACAAACATTCCTCAATCCCCACAGTCCTCAGAAGGGGAGGTGAAACTCTGGATTTTATCTTATCCAAAGCATTGAAGTCACAAGATTTCTCTAAGGTCTAATGTTTGTTTTTGATGCACATGAGAAATCCAAAAACCTACTGTACACAAGCAGGATTGAAAGTATGAACTTGAAATACATGCGGTTCTATTGCAAAGACAAGAGGAGAAAATAAGTCAAAGAGGAAATTCATTTGAGCACGCAACAATGGAATGTGCTGATAACACCAACAAACTGGCAGGCACAGGAAGTACACACACACACACACACACACACACACACACACACACACACACACACACACACACACACACACACACACACACACACACACACACACACACACACACACACACACACACGTGTGATGTGTGTATATTATATATATATATATATATATATAAACACACATATTTCAAATAGTAAAACTAAATAATACGTTTGCAGCAGATTTAATAAAATACTAGCGTAACTATGCATTTCGCAATAGGTATCTTGAAAAATGACTGAATACCTCAATTCATTTTTGGTTTGTTAGCTACTAAAAATGTAACAGTATATGATTTTCAGGCCGACTCTGTATTATCTGTGTGTTTCAAAATGCAACCCAGAGGATTGAAATCAAACTTTGCATGAGAACAAAAGTCAAAAGCTTTACAACAAAGGGAAGCAACATCCAAAAACAAAGTGTGTGTGTGTGTGTGTGTGTGTGTGTGTGTGTGTGTGTGTGTGTGTGTGTGTGTGTGTGTGTGTGTGTGTGTGTGTGTGTGTGTGTGTGTGTGTGTGTGTGTGTGTGTGTGTGTGTGTGTGTGTGTGGAGGATGTCTGGGCCAAATTACTTGTAATGTAACTACGGCACAACCCTAAAAACATCTGGAATATTTAAGAGCGTTTCTGTATCCCACGCCTGCCGAATAATACCCGTGACTTACAGTACACACATGCACATAAAAGCGGCGCGGGCCCGCAGCTGATCAGGTTTCACTGTGACTGAGGGATTGTCTCACTGTCCAGTTTTTTTTGTGTCTTTCTTTAGAACAAAAGAAGTGTGTAAAATCCAATTTTCTCGGAGTAATTCAGTCCTGTAAGTGGGGCCTGAGCGTGTGACACATGGGGGGGGGGTGAGGATGGAGAGATGACTAACGCTGCTGTGTTTGATTCCGCACAGCTGGATCATGTGTTTGGAAATGATAAGCAGTTACTTTGAATTCTTGCTCTATTGCTTTGATACTCCAGCTACCTGCACACACTCACATAAGCACTTGCGAGCACGGTCACATGCTCACCTTTCCCCTGCTTGTATCGGCTGCCAGCTTTCGCAGACTGTTGGTAACCCCCCCCACCCTTTAAACAAAAGGACCTCTTCCTGAGCGGTAACACACAGCCCTCTCTCTCACCACCACACTCAAGTTATATTTTCAGCAGAGACCAAGAACATTAGTCTAATTCCCACAGATCTTTTTCACTGTGGTGCCGCTGCAGAGTTGGTTGATACATGTTAGCATCTTTGCGAGAAGGTAAAAAGCAGTTTGACAAAAAAAAATCAGGCTAGCTGAATATATAAACATGCTGATTGAAACGCCTAGAGTAGCTGCAATCTTTTATATTGCATCTACAAAGTGGCTCCGCTCTCATCTCTCATCCAGAAGTGCTGGTAATCTACAAATAGCTGGCTTGATTGTCTATTTTCTGTGAGCAGCCTCTCCTTAAAAAAAATAGCTCTTTCCCCTCATGTTTTCAGAGCTTGAGGATCATGGTTTTATTCGTGTTAGCAGAATTCCGGTTAGCAGTGGGAATGCCAGGAACGCATAGAAAAGTAGGCAAAGCGCAGCAGCTTCATCTGACATCTCCTTTGATGTGTTGTGAAAGTGAGTGATGAAGGGAGAGAAAGTGTGTGTGCATGGAGTCCGGGAGAAAGAAACACGAGGAGCAGAGAGCCTATGGATGGAAGGACAAAGAGAAGCCTGAATGTATGCAGTCAGGAATGTATGCACAAAAAAAGCAAGAAATGTGAAGTGAAGAATTTAGTAAAACTAATATACTTTTGCCTGGAGTGTGAATGTGTGCTAGTGTCCAAGTAGGTTCTGGAGGGTTGTGGTTAGCCTTATTTCACATTGAGATAAAGTATTATTTTGGTTTACGCTTCCTCCAACCCTTCTCCCTCCCTCCTTCTGTCTTACGCTCACTCATCTCAGCATGCTCCTGGCAGAGGGATTGAAGTTTCTGCAAATACCCTTTTGATATCACGCAGAAATGCAAACACATAAACATGAAACAGGAATGAATACCGTTAACACAGCAGTTGCATACAGTTACATTTAAATTCGTTCAAATTTGTATCTGTTAAACTCGTCAATCAGAATGTAAATTTGATGCGGTGTTGGAGTATTTTCACATAGTTTGGTATGGTATTTATTCTGTCTACATTTTTTTGAGGGAACAATAGGGAAAACTTAAGACTCCAAGTTCCAGGAAAGTTAAATAAGAACATATGTGTCTTAACATTTACAAATGTGGCTGTAAATGCATTAACTGTACATGCACGATCAACTGTCCCTGTTTACGATGCGAGCAGCGTTTGTCAGATTGTTGCCTTCTTCTTTGCTGCATGTGTGTCTGCGTTGCTGTAATTATAAGTAGTCCGTTTGCAAAAAATGTATAAAAAAGAAACTTGTCCATCATTTGCTGATGCTCCTCCCAGGCTGGGTGTCTCAGCGGGGGGGCTGGGAGGGACACGCACACTCACACTTTTCATGGTGTGTGAGGAAGATCTCATCTATGACCCAGCGCACCTTCACCGGCCTCCGATGGCGCTGATGCAGACTGACCTCTGGGGCGTACTTCAGCACCTAAAGGAGTGGGATAAGAGAGCAAGGATGAAGAGGGGCGGTGATAACATTGATTTACTTTTGCCTGGAGGGTTAGTGTTACGGGAAGGGGTCGGTGGGTAGGTGTTGACAATACTTATCAGCTCATTGTAGCTGACGCCAAAAAAAAAATCCAATTTGAAAAAGTGAAGGACATGAGAAATGCTGATGAAAATAAGAACAAATAACTTCATACTGAAGCAAGTAAAATACAGATTAGATAGCAGGCAAGGTTTCTAAAGTGCATTGTTGTACTGTGAAACAGTGGCGGCCAGGAGACAACAATTACACATCCACCCTTTATCTTGTTAATCATAAATCACCACACTGTACTATTTCAACATTCATTCCTTCATATTTTTATCAGGGAAACTTGGACTTGTTCCCATTGGGAGAAACTGCAGGACAGGTTGCCAAGGAACCGTGCTGATTGTGAAATAGAAATGTTTTTGCAGTATCTCAGATAACACACCAAACATATGTACAGTGTGCACAGCAATCACAGATAAAAACAGACAAACAGTTTGCTGTTTTACAATATATCAAAAAAGTTGACATTTTCATAACAAATATTAGAGGTTATAAGTACTAGGGAGGGAGTTGATTTTATAGTGTGTTTCCCTCTTACTGACTGTGTCGTAGAAGTACAAATTGTTCCACAACTGATGTAGTCAATTTGCTCTCCAAAGCTCAGTGAAAGCAAAACTGCCCATGATTTATGTCAGGGCTTCCCGGCACTGAAACAATAGTGTGAGTAATAATGTGTTTCTTAAGAAGTGAAGTCAGTGAAGGAAGCAGGTACAGGTCTAACAGCCTACAAGGGGAGAGGAAAGTAGTTGAAAACTTGTAAGCTATTTTCCGCATGTACAATATATACAAAACACTATATTTTCAACGCTTAAATACACACCGGCTTACATACACATACAATTACAACCCGAATCCCACTTTTGTCTACATTTATTTAGTAAGGACGGCAAGGGAGAGAGAGACAGAGAGAGAAACCCTGCGGACCATGTTTCAATAATGAAGCTATACAAGAACAAAGACACAAAGAGATGGAGGGAAGAGTGAGAAAAGAATGAATGACAGGCTTAAAGAACAATAATGGTGCATTGCAAAGGGATACATTGAAAATGGGAATTGGGGAAAATGAAAGGATGATGGCAGTCTAGAGAGACAGACAGAGTGATACAATGCTAACAATGCAATGGGAGAGATTGGAGAGAGAATTTGTGAGGCTTCTGGTGCACTGCTGCTTCATTGTTGATGCAGCGCCTTCCTTTGCACACCCAACATCTCTCTCCTTCTCACTCACTAACTCTCACACCATCTTTTTAGCCCCTTTCAACTACACCTAAAATGTGCCAGAAATGTCACATGTAAGGCTCATGTTAGAAAAAGCCCACGCATCAATTTTCTGTAACGCTTCCAGCACAGATCAACTATAAACTGTCATATTAATGAAAGGGCCTCAGCTCACACTAGCATACAGACTTTGGGAGTGCTATCGAAAGCAAAAAAGAACTACCTCCTGTAAAAGCAAAGCTGTTTGACTGAATTAATGCTCTCATTCCAGATCAGTTGACCAGAGGTTATTTTTCCCTGTCAAGGCGAAGGATAAAAAAGGGAATAATCATCATGCATCCTAACCATGTTCTTGTCAGCAAATATGAATTAGCAAAGGTCACAGCCTAACATCTTGTACTTGTTTCCTATGCTTCAGCAAGGTCAGGGATCCACCATGCTCACAATGTTGCTTAATTATGAGAGCAGCTACAGAATCACTGGTAATGTTCTTTCATTTATCATTTCATTAATTTCCAATTTTCTGCTGGAGAATTTGATGATGCTTCCTTTCGCACACCGTGTACCAAATACCCCAGGACACAAGACAGAAGTGTGTGAGTGAGTGTGTGTGTGTGTGTGTGTCTACCTCGTGTAGTTTGAGAGTCGTCTTGGAGGCCTGACAGGTACAGCCGTTGTTCCAGTTCTCCGTTCCGCAGCCACAGTTGCCTCCACAGCGTTTGAGCAGCAGACATCGGGGGAAGAAGACGGCGTTGGTGGCCCTCAGCTCCTCTCTCAGGTTCACCGAGTAATTCCGAGGCGTACAGCTGTAGCGCTTGACGTCGTCATAAAGGCGGTTCAGATCAACTGGACAGTGCGTCAGAAAAAGAGAGCAGATAAGGCAATTAGTTCAGTTTTTGTTTATTAAGTTTCCATTTTGATGTGTCTGTTTTGGACTCCACTAAAAGGAAGTGTGAAGGAGACAAAAAGCCATTTTGATTTCATTCCTGGTTGCCAATTGCTTAGCATCATCAATAATACAAATGTGTGACATAATGGAGCAAGAGATGGAAGGATTATACAGTAGGGACGAGAAAAGCAAAGTAGCAGCAATTCTTGTAGAAAATATGGCCAGCATTGATTGAATGAAAATGGTTGAAAGGCGGGGGGGGGGGGTACTTTTTAGATACGAGTACAATTGCAACAGAAATGGACTGCTCAGGAACAGATAGAGAGAAGACAGACACAAAGATGCAGGAAGAGAGAACATAAGCCATAGAAGGACGCAGGGATCATTAATTGATTGTACAGTACATTGAATGTATTGACCGCAGTCTTCCTGTCACCACTTTGGAGAAAATGACTCTGTGTGTGTGCACCTTTGTTCATTGGCCTCCTGTAATGGTGCAAAACTAATTTCAAGAGAACCGAAAGGATTACAGGACAAGCTGAAGGGAATTATGAGACTCCACTCTAGTCTAGAGGGGAAAGCAGGAGCTCCTGAACCATAATCTTGATTCAAATATGTCCTGGTTCTATGTTACACTAGTATTGTCATTAGAGACCACTAACTATATCAGCAGAATTACATATTGTTGCTCAGGTGGTTTAAAAGAGAAGTGGGTTTCTGGAGACAGAAAATAAATTAGAGGGCATAAATAATATGGGAAAAAATGGGTGGTGATCACACATCGCCATTGTAAAAGTTATTTTGCAATACTACAATACTAGTTAAACCTCTAAGCTTTAAGATGTTTACTTTCATCTGTGGATAGAGCAATACATATATAAGTTATGCAAAATGGCAGCATTTTTTGATAACAAAATGCATCCGTCTCTGAATTGGAAACTCTAAACAACATGATTTTATATTCGGTAGTGACTTCTGCATACATTCCAATAAAAAGGAATTATTTATGTGAAAACACAGCATTGTTTATCGCTGTGAAGTTGCTCATTTGCTGCTTGGAGGAATAAAGTTTACGTTAACCGTGATATAGGTATTCCTGATCCCGGTTTGTTCTGCAAATAAGCTCTACAGACTTTTTCTAGGAGGATCCCATTAGAACTCAAAACAGCTTGATGACATAGTAACACACAATCAATATAGGCGTGAGCCACATTATGTCTATCACAATAAACTTGATTAGTGTTAAGTTTAAGATAAACAGAACAAAACATTGGTGGATTGTGAGTAGAGTCATTAGTCAACATGAATGGTTGATTTTAAGCCCTTGATCACCGTGCTTTTCCAACAACTCCTCCAACTCATACGACCGAATGGGCCGATTGTTCAGGCCCTTATTACGACCAAATATGTTGTTTGTTCAATCGCTTAATACGTCCTATAATTACGTTTTAAAGTATTCACCCTCTAGTGTTCCCGTTGAATGCAAACGTTACAGATGGTCGTTTATTCACAAGTAACCCTTTCTGTAAAATCCTAAATTGTAGGATAGTTTGGGCCTTAAAACGCTTTTTGATTAGATTTCTAGCGAGAAGTGTATATTATACTTTTAGAATCCACATCCAGTCGATATGTAGGATCTATAGTTTGATAGATATTACGAAGATGATTTGACGTATGCGGGCGGCAGCCTCCATGTAAAGTTACGGGTTAAAAACAGTATATCCGGTCTCTACGTTTTCATAATAAAACCAATGATCAAATGATTTAACAGTGATATCTGCAGTACTCATCAACTAAAAAACATCAGTTTATCCTTGTTAATTATACGACATGTATTGGTTTAAATTCTGTACAATGCTTTTGTGTTTTTCCCATAGGTTTGTCTCTTTCGATTCTGAGAGACACCTTTCTTTTTACAGAGGTTTTGATAGGCTAAAACATCGATTGTTTTAGCCGCAATGCATGTCGGGATATGGTGTTTATCCGATATGAAATCGGAAAAACATCTTTTTTAAATAATACTTTATTCCGAGTGTTCTTGCTTTTCTCTTTGGAAGTCATCTCATAACGGCGTTGTAATACACGGTTCGGCTGCATTAAATATTACATATCTGCCGTAGATATGTAATATTTAGACCTTTTGACAAACTGTAAGAAATGCCGCCAAAACTGAATATGTGACGTGGATCATAAATATATTAGCAATTAAACAACATCTTCCATTTATTTTCACACAATACGTCTCCTTACAATATCAACACTAATTCGGCTGACTTTTATATTTGATCCAATCGGTAGATAGGTTATATTATTTACACCATAACGGTGCACAGCTGATAGAAAGGGATTCCATTCCATTTCAAAGAGCTGTTGACGCTCAGCGTAACCTTGTCGCACTGCCACTCCAACATCAATCACAGGGCTTGACGACTAATCACGGGGTTTGTAAAGCAAGGCGGATGTTGTAGTCCCAAACGATAGCTGGGGATTCTGGGTAGTGTAGTGTCTTCGGAAACTGTAGTGTCTAAACTCCTACAAAAGTATTTGTTTCTCTGAATCGAAGGTTAAAAACACAAAAGCATTGTACATTGTAAACCAATCAATATTGTGTAATTAACAAGGATAAACTGATGTTTTTTAGTGGATGAGTAATGCAGATATCACTGTGTAATCATTTGACAGTGAGGGGAATATAGCCGGTTTTATTATGAAAACTTCGAGACCGAAAAAACTGTTTTCACCCACGCTAACTTTACATGGAAGCTGCATACACGTTATCCTGGCGAGACCTCAAAGCATCTTCGTAAATATCGATCAAACTATAGATCCTACACATCGACTGGACGTGGATTCTAAGAGTACAATATACACTTCTCGCTAGAAATCTAATCAAAAAGCATTTTAATGGCCAAACTATTCTACAATTTAGGATTTTCCAGAGAGGGTTATTTGTGAATAAACAAATAAACGGGAGCATGTTGTTTCTTACACGACCACTAGAGGTGCTACACTTTAACACGTGGCTATGAGTCGTAATCTAAGCTGTTTAAACAATCTACCTATTTGGTCGTTTTTTGTAGGAGGACAGGCTGTGCTTTTCTTATGAAGCTTCGGTGTAAGCAGAACTGATTCTAGCTCTATTTGTTCCCCCTTGTTTGTTTTATTTACTGCACTTATAAAAAAGCACGTAAAAAGGCAAGGATATTCCCTTAATGGTCTGCTGAGCTTTATAAAAGACAGTTTTAAGGGCCAGGGCAGACATCCACTGGACTTCATTCTGGTGCTTCACTTTAGGAGAGAGTGACTGAACAATCTCTCAGCAAAAGCAACATGACAAGAAAACAATTGCTGATGCATTTACCGGTATGGTCGAATGCAAGTGTCCCCTGTTCAAGAGAATAGGTAAAGGGCGCTAGACTTTTGAACAGAGTAGTGAGTAGAGCTTGCCCTTTAGAGACTGATAGTGGACTGTGTCTACGCACAATACATGCTATTTTGAGTCTGAAGCTATTTAATGCCCATACCATAAATGGCCTCCCAAGTAATGTTATCTTCTTATTTTAGTAGGTTCACTAAAACTGGGGTGTAAGTGGCTTCATCACCAATTGTTTATATGTTATGTAATTTGGCTTGGAGTAAGCAGTGTTGAGACATTTTAGCATTATCAGACTGAAAGAAGAGAGAAGCAGGGTAGTAAGGGTAAGCAAAATAGTGTGAAATGGGATAATCATTTCTTGAAACAAGTAAAATATTTTTTCACAGGAGTTCATTTGAAGTGAAGATGAATTAGGTTTTATTTGGTCATTGCTAAATGTTTCCCTTCAATGAAGTGGAAAGGGCTTTTATAACCCAATACGAGAATAAAGACTTGCCTAGATCAATATTTGAGGTGAAATAGAGCTACCATTTCTTGTGATTGGCTTGCATTGGCTTTTGAGCTTTGCTGCAACCATAAAGATCAGTCATGCAATAGAAACTGCCTAGAAATCGCATATCCTCGTCATTAGTATAATAAGAGTGAGCGTAAGGAACCAAAGGGAAGTGCAATGGGGTCAAGGAGAGCATAATGGCATTGATAATCAATAAGCAATTGTTCACAAAAAGAAGTCTTTGCTGAAGGGGTTTCAATTCATGACATAAAACATGTGGGAAGCCGGTGAACAATGAAAAGATAAGAGCAGGCAATATAATCAATTGTTTTAGCAACATCATTGATTGTGCTTCCATCTCAGTGGTAACATTACCCGTGTTTCATTCGAGCCCTTTACAGTTGCATGGCAGATTATAAACAATAATATTAGATATAATGGGCTGATAGAAAATACATTTTTAGTTCATGTCTGCATCTGTGTGAGTAATAACAGGTTCAAAAAGGACAACTGATACTTAACAGTATGTTTTTCAGGTTTAACAAAATCAGGGGATTTATCGGTGTGTACTTGGATAATTGGAAAAATATCACTTTTGAGTTTATATCAATCCGGTCATTTTAAATAATATTAAGAGAAACTGAAAATACAGACTCTTTGCTATACTATTCTAGTCATGTAGAAACTCCACTGTATGACCTGGTTTTAACCCCATCATATACTGTAGCAACAGATAGATGCAATGTATGGGCTTGAAGACATTTGACATTTGAGTGTAGAATAGCAATGCATGTTTTTCTTCAAAATACAGCAAATGCAGGAGGAGCGAAATACTTTGTCTCAAAAACAAATTTTAGATTTTTGTTTGCTGCTTCTTCCTTTGTTGTGAAAAATATAGATGGCAGTGGACCCATCTTTGCTGTTGTTTTTTGTTGTGATTTTAGTGAGAAGCAAAATAGCCGACTTTCAACAAGCGACGGTTATATTGTTGTTGATGGCAGAGTTGTGATGCAGAAATCATAACACGTGTTTCTAACCTTTGTAATGTCTGTCTACCTCTCCCAAGGTGATGAAAGGCTTGATGTAAAGAAGCAGATTCAAAAGAACATTGAATCATCGAGACAGACTCATTCAATGCAGGGAACAACAGGTGTGTGTGTGTGTGTGTGTGTGTGTGTGTGTGTGTGTGTGTGTGTGTGTGTGTGTGTGTGTGTGTGTGTGTGTGTGTGTGTGTGTGTGTGTGTGTGTGTGTGTGTGTGTGTGTGTGTGTGTGTGTGTGTGTGTGTGTGTGTGTGTGTGTGTGTGTGTGTGTGTGTGTGTGTGTGTGTGTTGCATTTTTACGCTGTATCAGTGAAGACAAAGGCACACGTCATGCCTGAATGTGTTGGGGTGTATACTGTTCGTGTTCCTGCGCTTGCATGGCCGAGCTTGTGTCTCTTTAAAGGGAATAAGTGTAATCTCAGAAAGGCAGTGGCGTGGAACCCTGTCAGCGTGTGGAGGAGAAACGACAGACAGGAACAGCAAGACCCAGAGAAAGCACGACTGCAGAAAGTGCTATGTTGTTCACACCAACATGAAAAAGGGAAAATTATCAAATAAGTTTCTGCCCTAAAGTTGTTGACAAGGGTTTGTGTTATTATTGTTTGTGAATTATATATGTGTTAGTTACTTGGACTTAAAAGTATCCCAATTTATATTATAATAAGGCTTACTGTCCTTCATGGGAACAAAGGTGGGCGTGAGCTACTGAGTGTGTGTCCCCTAATGAAAACAAAGCTAAGCTGCTGACTGAGGCACATTTCTGCTTCGCTGCACAGGTTGAATTTCCAATTAGAGAAAGCTACGCCGTACCGTGGATGAAATACCTGCAGCACCTACTGTACCATATGCACCTTTCTGTAGTGCTGCAGCATGCACAAACTCCCAATATATAGACCTTTTAATGCCTGTCAGCACGAGCATGCACTGATAAATAGAAATAGATTTGCTGTCAGACACAAATGTTTACTAAGGTCCAGGAGGGCCACTGGGTAGAAAGAGGGAGAGAGAGATACGGGGGAACAGGTGAGAGACGGAGTGAAAAGCACTCCTTTAAAAGTCATTTTACTGGACACACTCATGCCCCATGATTGTGTGACGTCTGTGTGTGATAAGCATATTCGTGTTAAGACAGCCGCTATGTGCATTTCTAGGCAACATCTATTGCGTCAGTGACTCCAGGTCCAGAATTGCGTTGAACCCGCTGTTTCCGTGTCACCTTAAATCAATCAGTGACTCACTTTTCAACCCACGAGAGGGCAAACTGCTCATTTGATGATGCAACGACTGTATTCAGGCTACAGTCGTTGCATCACCACTCAGCAGGAGCTGCTTCCTTTTTTTTTTTTTTTACTATTGATGTTTTATATTTCTAAATACTAGAAAAAGGGCAAACATTTACATTTTACTTTTATATGTCTACCTTTCAAGTTCAAAAAGTGCTTTCACATCCAGAACCATCTGAATGTTCTTTTAAGCCAATTTTCTTTCTCCATTTCTGTAAATGTTTCATCGCAAAGCAGTAATATGGCTCCATCCCAGACTTACTTCCCTTTAAAGTGACCGAGCCGTTAACTTTGTCCGCTGCAATGTTGTACCACTGAGTGTTATGTAAGGCGCAATATGTAAGAATGGGCCTCATGTTGTGTGGCTCATCCTTGGACAGCACGAGGCATCACGCTCTCCCCCCCCTCCCCCCCCTCCTTTATTACACCAGCTACTGTACCAGTGACTGCACCAGTCTGCAGAGAAATACTGTGAGTGCAGCAGAGTTGTGGAGGATCACCATCTGTAGCACAATCAAATGGGATCAAAAGACACCACTCTAATCGTCCTGCATGAACTTGACTGACTTTATGTGTGAATACTGGACCTGTAGTCAGGATTTGTATTGAACGTCTCATTACATTCAAAGAAAAACATCTCTGCATGTGCTTGAGAATCAGATGGATGCATATGATCATTTCGTCAAGTGAAAAACTAAAACCCCAAATTACATTTTTATGTCTGAACAATTTTCTCCCTGGTATTATCTTTGGGATTTTCAATCACATGAAAAAACACATTTTGCGTTATTATCTCCATTCACTCATTTTACAGCCTTTTTACACTTCACCATTTAGGCAATATTTTACATTTCGCATAATTAGTTTTTCATTTTCATCTTTTGTATAGTAGGTGATATGCAAATCTGCTGGATGTACACACATTGTAGGGACATGGTACATGTATGACTATTTAAATGCTGCAGAACTGAAGCCTTCCTTAAATGTTGACTTTTGATTTGTTTATAGTTTGATATTATCCAACAAATGTGTACTTTTTTGCATAGTGTTGAATTTCAGTTTGGTTTTTTAAACTATCTTGTAATGTGTCAGCTAATTCTGGTGTCAGCATTTATATTATTGACGGTGAAACTGATTATTGTCATGCAACGACAGTGTATGTTTGCTTTCATTGTGTCTGAACTGAATCTCTTCAAGATTATTTATATGTATTTGTTGGACAGTTTAATGTATGGCTTATAAACTTTGGAGATGTAAAGTATATCTTACCTTTATTCTGTCTGCTCGCCAGATGATAGGCCCTGGATCTATAGTGTATGTGTGTTTGAGTGTAGATGCTGTCCAGGTCCTGTCTCCAGGTGTCTGGGCTGAGCGACCTGAACAGCTGCTCTACGGTTTCAAAGGCAGCAATGGTCCGGTCCAAATCCTCCAATGAGAATGGAACCTCGGTGACTGCCACTGGCATCTGCCTTTCAGCATTGTCCTGCAGATAACAAAAGTCAAAGACAAAATGACCAATTATAATATTCATTTAGGCACATTCTTACTTCAGCAATTGTTAATTCATACATTAATACCAACAGCACATGAGCTATGTGTCAAAAGCTCCTTGGAATGTGTTGGTTTGTTCCACCATTATTATGCTTATAGAAATAAAGTGTGACCTCATTTAAAAGTTACTGGACAGCGAGGGGACAACTCACGCAGCAGCTGTATACACAGAGATGCAGCTGAGATGGAGACCAACATGAAAACTGAAGTTTACTAAGACTTAGTGTTACGGAGGTGATCTCTGGGCCCATAGATCTCGGCCTCCGTTACGGGTAATATAACACTAAAAACATTGCACAGGAAGCATGGGAATATATGTAATTGATGTAACTAGTTTGTCTGTCTCTCGTTCCTGGTTTTATTCTGAAAAGTGTTCCCTTTCCCCTTGTCTGTTGCTGGATTGTCTGCACCTGGTGCCCTGTGTTGTCTCCTCCCCCCCACCTGTGTCTAATTGCTCCCCCCCTCACCTGTGTCTTGTTGGTCTGTGTGTGTATTTAGGTGCCGTTTTCTTGTTAGAGGCTGGTAGTGTGTGTGAGATCCTTGTGGTGGCTGGTGACCGTGTTCACGTGGGCAGCAGATTGAGGCTGTGTCATATATTTATGATTTAATAAATGCCCACACCGGGTTGTATTTTGGACGTTCTGCCTCCTTGCTTGGTCGGGCCGCTCAATTGTCAGCTTCACACTTAGTTTCAAAGTTAACATTTATTGTAAGAGCTAAGTTCAATACATGGACTTAATAAGTATACATTGAAATCAACGTTTTATGATATTGTTTGCAATAAATGTGTGTATGTAAACCATGTTATGGCACCACATAAGACAAGTCAAATGCTCAATTAGATTTTTTTTCAAATAAACGAAATATTGCCATCTGATACAATTTTTTTTTTTTAATTTCCACTATAAATTGTAATTTTTTTTGTTTGTTTTACAATATGAGTCAGGAATTTTGAAAACCAATGAGAGGTGAAGAGATGAAAGAATTAATATATCGCTATTTGTATTTTCTGATTTAAGGAAAAACCAAGAACCCTAATGTAAAATTATCACAAATCCCAGGGAGAAACTCATGATTACAAATTAGTTCAGGGCCATTTGAATATAAAATGGAGGAGACTACATGTGACGCCCATCTCTACTGGCAGTGACATACCTAACCATGGAAAACATACACCCACACACACATTTAACCATCATCGATCCATGCAGGAAAAACTGCCACACGGCCCAACGCATACTAATTATTACGGTCACATATGTCACTGAACCCCACTACTCTTATACTGTACACGAACACACACAGATTACACTGATGTATAAAAACATTAGACTATAGAAGCATGCCATTTTAAATCTTAGGCTTCATGCTCAAGTATATAAATGCATGAATGCATTCTGTGTGGGTTAGCCTATGCAAATGGCCCATTTGTCATATTCATTAGTGTAGCCATTGTTCCCTGCTGTGCTTAAGAACACACTTATATGTGAGCTGACATGGTTGGAAGGCAGGTTGGCTGTTGGTTTTGAAATATCATGTTATTTTTTCTATAATGGTATATGCAGTTATCAAAACGTAGTTTGGAACAAAGGAATTAAAGGTCTTCAAACAACACTGAAGATAGTGATAAGATTTTCCTAGCTGTACATTTATTTTTATGTTTTATATAACTACTAAAGACACATTTATACCAATATATGTATTTGTATTTTAAATGGCTAATTTGATGGCTCTTTTTTTTGCCGAAAAAATATCTCTCTGATATCTTTGGCTGAGATCATCATACATTTTTATTTTTTATTTTAATATATAACTATTTATAAAGTGCGAATGTGCATGACTCACCGACATGAGCATGGTGACGGCCTCCCAGTTGGTGTTGGACGCAGGCCGGGGAGATTCATACTGCAGGAGAGGAACACAGGAATAACCATTCATCAGTTGGTCAATTGAGCAGACATTGAGACACCAAATGAATTGAGTACCTTTTTAAAAAAAGGTCAAGTGGTTTTTCAGATAACTTGAGATTATGAATGATTGAGGACTTAAGGTAAAATAAAGCATTTGCCAATAGTTCCCAAAGCAACTGTGTATATGATTTAGGTGAGAATAATATAATCATGATCCTGTGTTAGGGCGTAGTGACCTACGGGTTTTTGCTCTGCTATGCACAAAAGTCCTGTTGTTGCTGAAACTGCTTTGAAAGTGAAAGTGTATCTGTTCTGTTAGATAGCCCACGGACGCAAAAACATTGTTGCACTTTAGTTATTTAGCCACATGATTTTTCATTTCTCAAAAATGGCATTCATTCATATGGTACATAATATTTTATTACAGTTACTGTGAGTGACGTCTGAGGTTAAAAAACAGAAATGAATCCACATGTAAAAAGTTCCGAGGTGCAGCCTAAGGCAAATTAATTCTATATATCACTGAAATGCTCCTTTTCTCTTTATCTCAAAATAGTTGTCTTGGGGTGGAGCTCAACATGTTATGTACGGTTATCCAAGATTCTCAGGTATCTGTCTGTAGCTGGCTGACTGACTGTCAGTATGATCCTAAAAGAATTTCCAGTGAAGCCGGTCCCAGCATGCCTTTCTGTGTGTTTGTGGAAGCAGTCAGACTCTGGTCAAAGCATGTTTAGATCATAAAAACACTCATCAGACTGACATATTTGGCACACATGCACAAATTATTTGTATTTTTCTTTCTTCCTCTATCTCTGTCTTACTGTCTCCATTGCCCTCTCTCTCTCTCTCGCTCACACACACACACACACACACACACACACACACACACACACACACACACACACACACACACACACACACACACACACACACACACACACACACACACACACACACACACACACACACACACACACACACACACACACACACACACACACACACACACACACACACACACACACACACACACACACAGTACATCAACTCAACTGGCACTCCAATCTCTTTTAGAGTCTTAAATACCATCCGCGGTCAATATGGAACAGTAAATCTTTCTCAAACGCACTTCAAAGACACCGTGCCCTCAGTGTGTGTGTGTGTGTGTGCGTGTGTGTGTGTGTGTGCACGCGTGCTAATGTAATATAATTGGCATCAACGCTTGTCTGTGTGCAAAAGTTTTTGTTAAACAGATGTAGCCTTTGGATAAATGCACTTGTACATTCAAGCCAGCTGCGATTGAGTTCAGAAGGTTTGTGCGAGTAAATGCATGTTTACAGATTCCTTGTCTCATTTCCTTTTAAGGTTAAATGCTTCATCAAACACATCTGGGACACTTATGGTTGGAAAAAGGTTTATGAGACAGAACATTAGGAGGGAGGACTGTAAACCTCCGATCAGTCTGAAGTCCCTGACAGCTACAGTACCACACTTTTTCCCTCTCAAATTACGAATCACATTTGTATCTCTAGTTCTAGTTGAATGGAAATGTTCTCTTGCATGGGTTGGGCCTGAGCCGCTCTCTACCTGTCTGAGGCTTAAGGTTTATAGACAAGCCTTAGTGAAGCAGAGTTTTCAGACAAAACAGGCTATGAGTAAGGAAACCCTTTTAAACCTCAGATTCACTGCTTACAGTTTTGCTAAACCAAGCAGTATATACATGTTAATGTAGCATTTAGATATGTAGTAGTCATAAATGGATTTTTTATGAAGATTAGATTAGAATCGGAGGATAAAACCCTCTTTATTTGTCACACACATGTCCATGCACACAACACACACAGTGCAATTGGACCTCTGCATTTAACCCATCCTAGTGCTTTCGCAATGAAGTTGCTAAGAAGCTCATTCTGTAGCTGAATTGTTTTTGAATCAACTTTGAACAAAATATCATGTATAATATTTGTTTAGGAGGCTGAACAATAATATTGCTGGTGAGGTTGCCATATTCTCCGGTGGTGAGGGAATAGATTGTTATTTACAGTTGCAGTCTAGTGGAGGGGACACCAGGGAGCTGCCCTTTTCAACCCCCATTTTGTACAGTTGGACACTTGAGTGTCTGAGGGTTAGGTGTGGGGTAGATGGGGAGGAAGGCAAGAGCATATCCCTGTCCACTTTTACTCCGCATGACCGGTTATCTCACTTAGTGCCAAAGGACATTGAAGTTAGTAGATGCTCACACAATGGGGTGTTGTTGGTATCATTTTGTGTGAAATTCTGAGGAATCCCCATTCAGTATGAGAATCACACATGTTGAATGACTATGGGATTCTGGGAACTAGCTTGGATCCTATTTCCTGATCAATCGTAATTTCCCGCTGCATCTGGCTAGCAGCACTTCTCTGGAATACCCATCAAAAATACATTACTGTTACTTGTATGATCCAACACAGCCAAAATCAATATGGGAGACAAACAAACACAATACAAAATCTATACAATTGTCAAGCCTTACAAAGATCAACTGAGAGCAACTTCTCTACACAATAAATATAATGTTTTTGTGCAGTCTTGAGGTTTCATTGAGCCTTTCTAAGCAAACGGTTCCTAAAATCTTTATCTTATGCAATCAGAAGCACTTATTGCTTGATTTGAACCTGCACTGCAGACAAATCACACCGGCTTAAAGCAAGATCTGGAAAGAATCAAAGAATAGTGAATTAGGGCAGAAACAGTGACCAGAATATTGAGTAAGGCCTCTGTTTGATTGCAGACAATGCTCGTATGTATTTGTTGGAGGGAGCACTGTGTTTTTATATTGGACAAAAAAGTCCAAGGATATTTAGCCCTGTTCTGAAATGTGCTGTCAATTTAATTTCAAGTGTTTTAAATATGAATACAATTGGGATTTGTAATATACTTTACACTTGGACAAAATGTAATATATGTGTCTCCATAAGTCAGATGACAAATCGAATTGCTATTTGTCTTGGTTTTTCCATGCTACATGCAAGTCTACGTAAACCTCCAGCTCAGTGTGCATGCTCCTGAAGCTGTTTGGTATCGGCTAAAAATGAAGAAAAGGAAAATGAAGAGTAAATGGGCACTTCAGCAGTTAAGTTATAACAATAACAGTGCAGCAACAACACAAACATCGATAACTCGCCTTTATGTACGACAAGCAAGACAAGTGTTCATCTTCATGGCTTCTACTGACACCGCTTCCTCAACCAAACAGATCAGGGCTCTGTCATCAACAGCTCATCAAGGGGGTTGAACTGATCAGGCTCTAAATACATTACTTTAACAACTTCCTATTTATCCTGTATTTCTGTATGTGTTGAAAAGTTTTAGTAAGAAGAAAGAGAAAAGACATACACTGCAGTGACACGACGCTCCTCTAATTAAAGAGCAGCCACAAAAAGTCATTAACGGCAGCAATAAACGCCATTTTTACCGCATTTCACATCCTCTGCTTTGCCTCAAATAACACAGTTTTCTTATTTTGACACACTCGTGATAAGAGTTCATAGTGTGGCTGCTCTGGTTTAAAATTAGACCCACACACATTTTGACATGGCAAGGGTTTACTCTTATTTCCCTGTATGCTTTCATGTGACTCCACTCTCCTTTTTTTTTTATCTCACACTGACACTCTTTTGCTTCCCCTCATGTATTCTTCTTTATCTAGTCAACCACAGTCCATTCCATAGCTCACTACCTCACACATGCCTCTCTCTGTCTGCTGCTCTCAGTTCAGGTTGTTTCAGTGATTAGCTGACATGCTGATACCATCTCAGACACCTGTTCTCTCCTTCCAATGCTGCTTCTGCTCATTCTCTCTCTGCCTCGCTCTTCCTCCTTTCCTCTGGCTGCCTCTTCTCCTCCTCCGTCTTATCTGTTCGACAGGTCTAGAGAGAACAAATTAGACCTGCTAAATTAAGCCACACACACAGCTCCAGTCTAGCTAAAGTGTGTGTGTGTGTGTGTGTGTGTGTGTGTGTGTGTGTGTGTGTGTGTGTGTGTGTGTGTGTGTGTGTGTGTGTGTGTGTGTGTGTGTGTGTGTGTGTGTGTGTGTGTGTGTGTGTGTGTGTGTGTGTGTGTGTGTGTGTGTGTGTGTGTGTGTGTGTGTGTGTGTGTGTGTGTGTGTGTGTGTGTGTGTGTTGGAAAGATATAAACACATACTCAAAAACACGGGCTCTTTGAAAAATGGGTAAAACGGATCCAATAAGATAAACCTCAGGAGTTGGATTCTACACAGAGTTGCGTTTATTTGACCAGAGGAGGAATAACAAAGGGTGAGGAGGGGAGGGAGGGAAGACGAGAAGGCAGCAGAGAGAACGTCTGAGAGAGAGAGATAAGGGAGTTATAGTTTGGGGAACTTTTACTTTGTTGTCATCATGTTGGGTTGAACAGTGTGAAGTTGCTTGCTGGTGGTTTCAGTAGAGGTTCTTTGGGGGCTCATTTATCTCACACACACATTTGTCTCACACACACACACACGTTTGTGGCTGTGGTGCCCTTAGAACTTTGTGCCATGTTGCTATGGCAACCCGTGGATTTGTTGTGGTGTGGGGCTTTGGAGGTCATCTGCATTTCTGTGATTGTCTTGATTTGATTTGCCTTCAATAAGGACGCCACCTTAATCTTGGTGTCTGGACATCGTTAAGAATACACTATAGGGATTTGTTGCTGTTGTTTGATGTTTTAATGTTTTGTAAATTATGTGAACTACTAACATACGGGGAAAAACAGGATTATTGATCTACTTTGCTTCAGTTCAACCAACAGTAGCCTAAACATGAATGCATCACTAATATTAACCCAACATAGCAATCTTATGGTTGTCATCCAATACTTCTGTTTCTTGGATTAATTAAAACTGGGAAGACTTTCTTTTGGGTATTTTTACATTGTGGAATTGTTACTTCTGCTTAAAGGAGAATGCATAACTATGTTAGCTAAGCGTGATACAAGTAACTTATTCCTCTCTGATATTGATGTTTAAAATCTACTAAGGCTTAGTCAGTCATTTTACTTCACTAAGATAAACATGGGCACTGTAGGTGATTACATCCCTCATCCCTTACCGGCCTTCTGCCATAAATACTAGTTAACTACAAGTGTGTATTGATCTGCAGTTGTAATATCCTCCAAAAATGAATTATTTACTCCAGTTTGAGTGGCATTTGCTTAAAAACAAAACAAAGAAATTATATTAATGTTAACGTCTTCTACAGAAACCAATGAATTTATCTGACAGGGTAGGGAAGTTATAAAGTGTTGACAAACAAAAACCCATGGAATGATGACAGCTTATCACTCAAGTAAAAAGTCTTGGAACTTTGTATTTCGGGAGAGAGAAAATAAATGTTTTTGCTGGGGAAGTGTAGAGGTTTTAGTACAAATTGTGATGAGAGCCTGGGTAACTGTTATTGCTGGAGCTATAATGTAAAAAGAGATGGCATGAAAGTGAAGGATGCAGTATTTCTCTCTCTGTCTTGGCCTTTACTCCATCTGTGCTCATACAATTTTCTTTTTTTCGACTTTCTTTCCCAGATAATAGGCGATGCCACCGGTTCAACCTTGTCCGTGTTTTTATTGCCCCTTTCACCAACACGTTTTCAGCTCTGGCTCGGAGCTGGAGCCTGACAAGTACCGGTTCTTCCTGTTCACACCCCAGCGGCGCCGCCTCTTAGCTCCGGAATCAGGTTCACTTCCAGCTCCAAAAAAATTGTCGGTCTCTCTAAGGCAAGAGCTTCGGAGCTAAGAGGCGGCGTCGCTTACGTCGAGGCGTGCAGGAAACTAAACCCACCTCCCCTGAACATGGGTCGACTGAAGAGTCTCGTCATGCCTGCCTACAAGCAGTAGTGCTGAGCAAAGTGACTAGAAGGCAACCACACATTTATAAAAAGAAACACACTTTATAAAGTCAGGCAACACTAACCAGGCTTCGTGTGATTCTGTTTATTTGTACCTTACTTTGACCATCCGTTCGCTGTTATTGATCATTGTGGAGAGCAGGCAGAGGTTTTGTTTTGTATTATAGCAGCTATCGGATGGAATCAATACATGGGCTGCACAGGTTGTCGTGTCGGACTATCACAAGTAGAATCATAATGAAAAATACGCCGGTAAAATGTGCCAGTAGAAAACGGCTTATGCCATAGCAAGTAGTCAGTTTACCTTCGGTTGCTATGCTAACATCACCCATTTTATACCAGAGACACTTTAATAACAGCGTTGTGATGCCAAACAGCGTCAATTCAGACTGACACACACAATTAAGGGGAATTGGGGATATGTATCAGCTGCTTGTGTGACAGTCAGACAGTGAATACTTTAGAGCGGCCGCTGCAGTGTGAGCTAACCGGGAGCTAATGGGAGCTAATGGGAGAATAAACTCCCGTGGAATAGCAACCAGCACTGCAGCGGTCGGTAAATGCCGCTGAAACACATTAATAACAATGAACCACGGCACTCTGGAGAAAAGTATAAGCTTGGGGAAGTCTTTATTTTATTTAATCTGACTTCGTGTGATTAAAAGCAACACGATCATCGACCCGACGCAGTCCGCCGTTGTTGTGAGCCCCGTTGGGGAGCAAATCAGCGATGTAAACGGTGACGTCATGATGCAGCGGCTGCACCACACCAGTCAGGCTCTGGGCGGTGTGAACAGAGCGGGAGCAGAAAAGGGAAACCGGAGCTGAACTAGAAAAGTTCTAGCTCGGAGCTAGAAAGGGAAAAGCGCTGGTGTGAAAGCCGCATAAGTCTCTTCCGTTCTCTCTCCTCTGCACTAAAGGAGAAAACCGGAGAACATTACAACAGCTGCTCTTTCCCTCCCCATTATAAAGTGGGAGAACATCTTCAAATCAGAGTCCCTCTCTTTCTTCTTTTCTCTCCCTGACAGAATGACAAAGTTAATCTCCTTATCCGTTTGTTTGACAGCCTTTAAGCGAACACTTTCTCATCGTCACCCCCCCTCCTCCCCTGTTTCCCCTATCACTGCATCTCTCCTCTACTGTCGAGTGGACGTGTGAGAAAAGAATAGTTGGCTAATGCATTTTGGCATTACACTGACAGTGTAACTAGATCCTCCCTCTCCCCCTTCCTCCTCTCCCATCGACATATCTGCTCCCATGATCCCATCTCAGTACTTTACCTCAAGCATTGCAGTGGTACTTGGGCTGAACCCGATGTGACACAAATAATAATAAAACCTTTAAGCTGTGTCCCATGTAACAAATCATTGTGTGTGTGTGTGTGTGTGTGTGTGTGTGTGTGTGTGTGTGTGTGTGTGTGTGTGTGTGTGTGTGTGTGTGTGTGTGTGTGTGTGTGTGTGTGTGTGTGTGTGTGTGTGTGTGTGTGTGTGTGTGTGTGTGTGTGTGTGTGTGTGTGTGTGTGTGTGTGTGTGTGTGTGTGTGTGTGTGTGTGTGGGTGATAAAGTGCTCTCACCAGCAGGGAGTAGAAGACTTTGAATCCCGGCTTTGCAACAAAGTAATCGTCAGACTTGAAGGTGACTCTGAGCATGTTGGATTTGGAGTTGAGAATAGGCGGTGCCTTCTGTCCACACCAGCGACCCCAAATTATAGTGCTGGTCTCTGATTGGTCCTCCACTTCAACAAAGTCATACCTGGAGCGAGAGATGGTGATGGAGAGGAAGATGAATGTGTGGCAGGGAAGAGCAAAAGATGGATGATGAAAATGTCACATTGCAACAAAAAGAAAAGGTTAAACATGAAGGTGTCTTCACCAATAAAGGAATTAACATTGAGGGAAATTAATTGGCTTATAAACAGGGGGCTTATTTTTGTACCTTTTATCCTTTAGAAAATAAAATACTGTGACATTTAGGAATTCAGCGGACATTAGAAAAAAAAAAATATGCACTACGAAATAAGACCCACTTTGTTAAACTAATTTCCCTCAAAGTTATTGCGTACAGCTCATTCTGACACTGCTAAGCACAATTGATGTTGATTGTACTGTCTTTGATACTTAAACTATGGTAATCAAAATGTTAAATCACTAAAAGCCACCTTGGCAAACTTCAGGACAACAATCCTTTTGTAGGAAAGGTTGTGAGAAAAACTTTCCAGCAATCAATGCTACAGTCAATTAGTGCAACACACACACACACACACACACACACACACACACACACACACACACACACACACACACACACACACACACACACACACACACACACACACACACACACACACACACACACACACACACACACACACACACACACACACACACACACACACACACACACACACACACACACACACACCAGATTTCAAAAACCGGGTAAGGCTAACCCTTTCCAAATTCTCCCCCCTGCTGCTCCCTATTGTCTTTTCAGCAAAGTGCTTACAAAGAAGGCTGAGTTGCATATGGGGATTAAAAAGTCTATTTCCTACCCTCAAACCTCAAGGACAAACTTCTTCCTGCCAAAAAAGCAAACTTCAACTATCCATCCATTCCCAACACCTTCATTATATTAGTTCCCCTTACATCCTTAGCTGGCGCACTAATATGAATACATCATCAGATCATTTTTACATATTTTATTGATGTTGTTGTTGTTGTTGTACAGCCTTTCAACTCGAGATTTCTGCTCCATAAACTTTTCCTGTTATCTTCCAAACAGTCCAATCCATCATATCTTTACTCACACTCTGCATCATTAGTTACTTTCATCTGACTTTCCTCCTTTACAGCAGCTTGTAATTCATCAAGACTTGCTCTTCTTTAGTACCTGTATCCTTCTAACTTCCACTCAGGTATTGTCCGTGTCTCATTCTGTCTGTTTTGCTACTAAGCTCGAATCTACTGAGATCATCCCTCCCTCAATCCTGTGTCTTACCTGCAGACCTCATTCTCAGCCTCCTCCAGTCCGAAGTGTCCGTCGAACTCCAGGTGTATGCGGCTCCCAGGTGGGGACAGCAGTTTCCATGACAACAGCAGATTGCGGGGGTAAGCGTTGGGGTAGCGTGGGCTGTAGATGGCTCCTCTCACCGGCGTCACTGTGATGTTTTCCTCTTTGCGGTAAAAGTCTGTGGTGAGGCGATTGCTGTCTGTTAGTGGTTACAACTTATCAGTTAGTTTATCCAATTCTAAGTAAAAGCAATTCAAGCAGATTGTTTATAGACACAAATTAGAATGCTACGGGCAAAAACAAGAATAAACGTATAGATAAGAGAGACAAAAACACAGACTGCACATTTCCTCAGGCACTTCTTGAGTTTCCTGCCTGATGTATAAAGACATACCTAACTAAATAGCTGTGCAAACATGCCTATTGACATTCCCTTTTCAGATTTAAATAAGAGGTTGATACAGCTCTTAGATACGGTATGTCCCCTCAATATGAACTTACAGCCATAATTCCTTTTAGCTTAACTGTGAGACTGGAAACGCCAAACCTGGCTCCGTCAGAAGGTAAACAGATCCTCATTAAACATCAGTTTGATGTTATGTACTGATAAGACAAACAAAATCGAATGTGTTCATTCAAAACTTTATGAATGGTTCTTGGCTTTTTTTCGTCAATCTTTAGAGAGAGCAAAGGGATGAGCTATTCCTTTACCATTCTAGTCCGTTCTAGCACGGTTTGTAGAAATAGTTATATTTGATAGCTGACAAAATAAATAAAACTTTCTTGATTCTAGGAAAGGGAGAGTTATATTTGAAATTATCATTGATTTTGTATTCTTGTGTTTTTTTAAGAGTGTTTGTTTGTGTTTTTGTGTAACTGTGTCTAACAAGTCTGAACTTATCACACATTTGATTTTGATACCTCTTCTGTACAACTAGAACATTTGTCCTGACTGGGTTACTAGTGAAAAGGTCAAGGTGTCAACGAGTATGGTCAGATTCATTTTATGATGATCAAGAATATCGACAGCAAATATGAGAGGAAATCTGGTCATGGACCAACATACCGTTCAAATAGGAATTAAGGATTAACTAAAACCTTGAGGAATAATTCTCTGGTGCCCAAGAACCATGTCAAGTAATACATAGTCTTTAACAAAGGGAATATACTGTAGTGTGTAAGGTACAGTATGTACTATACAAGGAACATAGCAAATAAAACATGGTGTGCTTTGTTTAAGGATGCTTAGAAGTGTGTGTAAATAACAGTGTCTGCCTATATGCTCAAGTTTATTGCACTGCTGTACTGACACAGAGTATCTTTGCTGTTACTGTGCACAAAACACAGAATGTATTGTACCTTCCTACCTAATATCTGTTTTGAGATGCATTGCTGTACTGGCTACTATAAACTATAAACCTTTTTTAAGTCACGTTTTAAGTTCAATATTTTCTCATTAGTCATGATGAACATCATAATCAACCAGATGTCAAATCATAATGGATCAACCCAATTCATAAACAGTTTTTATATTTAATAATCAATATATACATTTTCCTTTGCCTACTTTCTGTACATTAGAATTACACAACACATGTTATAGTTGAAGGTGAGGCTTTGTGCCGCAGTAGGCTGACAGGGCTGTATTTTCTGAGAGGTGTGTGGTTTTTGCAAAAAGAGCTGAATGCATAATCAAGCCACTTCAGCCTGCACCCCTGGGAGATGATGATGAAGCTTTGGCCCTTTCCTCCACCTCTTCACTGCAAACCCGTAATTCCTCCACCGGTCCTATCCCGTCTCTCCCCTTCTTCCTCTTTGCTTCTGTCAGTAATTCTGTCTCATCAGTCATTCCAGCAATTAACACTGTCCCTAAGTGTGTGTTTATGTTTGTTTGTGGGGAGATAGAGGGAGGGGGGTCTGTGTAAGAATGGGTGTGTGAGAGAGTGTGTGTACTTTCACCTATGAGCATTTATGCTTGTGTGAGAATGTCAAAATGCATGCATGTGCATTTCTGAGTGAGTGTGGGCTTTCTTTGTAAAGGAATCCTCCCACTGATGATCAGAAGCCTGTGTGTGAAGGTTCAGCAATCTCATCTCGAATCTATACAGTGTGCCACTGTGACGGATATAGCACAGCTACAACAACTGTCCAAATCCCCGAGTTTCAATGTTGACAAATTCTTGTTGGCTTTTGTGGGTAAATGCTCATTGCCTAGCACACACAGTAGGTCATACTATATCTGGGACTCCCTCAAAAAAATACAGGAAAGCAGCAGTTGTTAGCAGTTATGTTCCCTGCACAAAATCAATAACCTCTGCCTTGTGTTCCCCAGAAATGCAAAGATGTTTTAATGTCAGGCAAACAGAAGTGGCTAATTCAATCCATGCATATCAAATGAGACATGCCTTTGACCTTCTCCAGGACAACAGAGAACATTAGCAGTGCCAGCATGCCACTGCGAAATGAGTGAGACAACTTCAAATTGTAAGAAAAAGAAACAAACAGAGAAACTCATCTCTGCCCCTCTAAAATGTGACATCCATTAATGTGGCTTTTTATTTTGGACTATGCTGCCTTCCTCTACACTACTGTCTTTTAACTGGCTGTGGAGGGTTAGTGAATGAGCCAATAAGATAATTGTTCTACTGAGTAAAAGGTCATATTAATTCATACTAATCCTGCTTTTAAAATTGCAGGATATTTATAATTGTACTGCTTTTGTATCGATTTCCCTGGATTGGGACAGCCAAAAGAGAATATATAATTGCTGTCACTTGCATTTGAATTAATTTGTTTCAGTGTTTCCTATCTCTGCCCTTGTAGCCTCTCTAATGACAAGTGTACCTGCAGCAAAGGAACAATAGACACATTTCTCTTTTGCATTTGTCTTTAAACATTTGTTGCATGTATTGTGATTTCCAGTGGAATAAGAGAGTTCTGTATTACAGTGAATTTGTGGAAGCCAGCTGTGGATTAACAGCCAAACACCAAACATCCTGGGTCATCACATTTAATTTGGTTTGATTGCCTATGTTGGCCTAGCTCTTGCCAATTTAATTGTTTTGTCATGGACGCTAAAAATGTAATATTTTCCTGCTGGATGAGGGACACATCCAACTCCTCTTTCATTTATTTGTCCTTGGGAAGTTTTGTGGCATAATGATTAATGGTTTCATCTAATGGTTTGCTGATTGGATAAAAACAGCAGGTGGGCTTAAACTTTTTTACAAATCTTCTCGAAAATAAAAAAACATAACAAATTAACATGAGTTCAAACATTAACACAGGGTTGTGTGCATTGACATAGACCATGGCACATTTCTGGGAATGATAGATTCAATGAGGAAAAAATATGTCTCCATTACAATTTAATTCCAGAGAAATCAACAGCTTTGTTTCGGCTTTCATTATACCAACAAGTGCAATGATACTATTTTGGGTAAAATCTGATATTGAATCAGATTTAGAGCAGAATCCCAAATCCAACACATACTTTGGAGGCACAGTGGGAGATGCTGTGCCGTTTGGAAAGAGACACATTACGTTTTTTCTGTTTGATTTGACTGCCCTATATTTGACTTGAACTGAAACAGAGACTAAACTGACTTATTGTTTGAGTGTATAAAGGTTTTCAAATTTGTATCGATTAAAAAGGGCAACATTCAAAAGCTTTCTTTACATTTTTCCAATTTTACGCACAATACAGCAGATTGTCTTAAGCATACAGAAGAGTCAACCATAATAATAAGAAAAACAGTGGCATGTACCTACAGTAACTGTGCATGTCACCTAAATGTGTGTTTCACAGCTGAAGGCCAGGAATTAGACAGCAGCGAAGATGGCAGCAGTACATGCCTGACAGTGCTTCACTAGGGAAGCTAGTTTCAGTGGATTATAGACTTAACACAATTACTGACTGAAGAACATCTTCAAAATAAAAAACATATTTGGAGTTTTTACATTTATGTTTTAAATGTCTCTAAAAGGCAGTAAGTGGAGAAAAGGCTAAGAATGCTATACTTGTTTATGACATGTGAACCCCATCATGTCAGCACTTCAACCTATGCCAGGCTTTATTCAGATCCAATTATATTTAATACAAAATAAAGAAAGTGATACTGTTCAAACTATATCAATGCAGTGTGGGAACAGGGAGAATAACATATCTGAGCTCATGAGACGGTGTTATTACTGTTCTGGGAAGACATGTTCTTCCAGTAAATCATTTTGAAATATGGATCTAATTAAATATGTCTCTTTTTTTATACCCATCACTTCTTCTCTCTTTTTCATCTCTATTTAAAACCCTTCATGTTGTCAGTTACACACGATATGTTATAACATTAAATTAAATTGCTATTGTTTTTCAAAAAGTAACTATCCCAGCTGCTCTGATGTGTGAGGTCTCAGCATCTGGTGCTTTCAATGGGAAATTGATAAAAACAAGTCTTACAAAATCTAGCTCAAGCTAATTTGATGTATTTTTGAATGGCTCATTGGTGTTTTACAAAGTATTTCTTAAGTGTTTTTTTTAAATAAATGCAATTATAATTGTATTTGTTTGGATAAAAAAAAAGTAGTAGGTGGCACATCTGCACGAATAGTCAGAAATCTTTGTGAAAAACGCAATACCACTGTTTATGAATGTACTGCTGCAACTTATTTCATTCTCTATGTTTGATCCTTCTTTTCCCTGATCGATTCATGGTCTTTTTTAATCCTTTGTAACCATTTTAGCATAAAATGATATCAAATGTTTTCCATCTAAGCCACAAAACCTGTTTTAAACCAGTCGAATAACGCGGATCTGTTCTGAACAGAAAGTTCTGCAGTCTCTTAGGATAATAATATAACTGACAGTCTGAGTCACATGCCTAGATTTGAACACGCACGCACGCGATGTCTCACACTGGCAATTAAGCCTTCAGACTCCTGATCTGACACTTGAATAACCGTGACAATGATGCTGTGGGACTGTGTGATGTGTGAGTCTTGTGTGTTTAAGGTTTATTTGTATAGATGCACGGCTGCCAGGATGTATGTGGGTACATTCTCACAAATGAAACTTGTCTCTCCCACCTCCAGTACCAGGGTGTGATGTTCTTCATGGCTCTGAGATCTATTTCTGATCCAAGTGCCAATCACACTCTAATCACTCAGCAACCAGTGAAGAGAAACCAAAGAACTCAGGAGAAAAGATCTGATAATGTAGACGAGATATTATTCTTAATATTTCGCTCATAATTAAAAGTGCCACAGGTGTGCAAACACTCCTAATATTAAACTTCACTTTTTTAAATCCAAGTCTCATTTCTGTGCCGAAACAAACTATTGCATCTTGAGTGACAGTTTGCTTATGACACATTCTCACTCAGAGACACACTCCCACAGGACTTTACCTATAACAAGGAAGCCCCATTTCCTACATCCACCATGCCGTCTAACATCTCGTGCTTGACTTTTATCTTCTCAAGATGAATTCTCATAAGCCCAGACACTACCTAACAGGACAGACATAATACATTCACTCTCAGCTGTGAAGAACTCCCCAGAGACATGCAATGTTACTCTTCTCGATGTTGGTGGCATTCCCAGATTCTGTCTAAAAATAAGGTGTTTTAAACCATCATGGATTGGGAATTCCTGTTTTTAGGTATTATAAAATGGTGAAATTAAGTAACTACATCAGTTTAGATGCAAGCAATCTTACCTTGTCACTGTTTGACATTTTAGGAAATGGGCTGGTTTGCATTCTGGCAGAGAGTTGGATAAAAGATTGGAAACACTCGTATATGTCCGATTAATCTAAGAGTGCTACCGGGGTAAAGATTGACCTCATTACTCGCGCCTGTTTGACTGCGGCATGATTTGTATTTACTCGTGTCACTCAAACTAAATCCGCCAGAGAGGAGGCGGGGCTTATCTCAGTGCAGATGCCTAGAGATACAAACCAAAACAAGCACCATTGCTGGGCATGTTGTAAAAGTGCCATACATGTTCTGGGTACACGATTAGCTTTCCATGCCTTTGCATTCACTTTTTTAATCGCGACTCGCAAAAGACTGTTTTCCATATGGTGTGAATGCACCATATGGCTACTGCTGCTTATGGTTGGCTAAGTTTAGCACAATGACTTGAAACAGCTATTCTGGCTAAATCCACAGATAATGTAATCTACCAATTCAAGAAAAACAAGAATGTCTTGGTTGGGAGCAGTAACTATACCTGTACTGTAGTCTCCTTATTGCCTGGCAACCAAAGGATTTAATTGTATTTTCCAAAATGTTAAATTAATGCTTTGAGGGGGGAATATTTTGATATTAAACACAGGTATCTGAAAAGTCAGACATGTCAAGGGAATAACTTTTCGTTATTTTATGCAACTTTTAATTACTTCAAATCAATTCATATAGTGAGACAGTAACTGGCTCTGTCGATGGGTTTTAGTTAATAGTGAAGATAATGAATTTTTGTGAGTACGATACAAGACAATAAAAAAATAAAATCAAATAAAAAACCTTGAGGAATACCTCAATAATCTACAAAAATACCCTCCTTAAAAAAAAAGACTAGTATCTTAAACAGTTCTCTAATAAATGATCATTACTACTAACAACAACACTACTGCTGTTATTATTGCATATACTTTATAACGGACCCATTTGCTGTCATCCCTGGTTATCTGGTAAATTGTTTATTCATCTGTGTTTGGCAACAGATTGTAAAACAGTGCCCATTAGCAGCAAAACGACCGCTGAACACTGTGTGTGTGTTTGTGTGTATGTGTGTATGTGTGTATGTGTGTAAGTGTGTGTTGTGCATCACTATGCTGCATCCTTATCAAGCCTGTGCTGGCTCTACTGCTTTACCACTCTCATGACAAACCAGCTTTAAATATTCTCCCTTGCTTCTCAGTCACACCCACAAAAGCATAGAGGCATGAAAAACACACACACACACACACACACACACACACACACACACACACACACACACACACACACACACACACACACACACACACACACACACACACACACACACACACACACACACACACACACACACACACACACACACACACACACACACACACACACACACACACACACACACACACACACACACCCTGGAGGTGAACACTGCATTCCGAGGGGTGTCAGCTTTGGTCAGCATCGGCTCTCTCCCCACATTTCTGCTCCTCTCTCTTCACGTCCTCTGATCCCTCCATCCTGCACCATCTTCTCTACCTCTGCTTCCCTCTCTTTTTGACCATGACAAAAACACTTAAGCTCAATTTTTATTTTTGGTTAACATCAAATTGACCCCTGATTTACATTTTCACATGTTTTAATATTGCACAGCTCAGGGACCAAGACACAAGATACACCCCAAGGTTTAACTTACTCTCTGCAGCGCTAAATATTAATTCATTGAGAATAATCAGAAAATACAAGTGCGTTACTTCAAGGGCTTCAACTAACAACTATTTGGTAAAAGATTATTCATTTGATTGATCGATTATTCATTGGATAAAAAGATAAAAGCAAAATGGTCATATTTACAGCGCTTTATTTAATAAAAGGGGTATTCCTTGTCTTTTTTGAAATTGTTACAGCAAGAAAAAACAGCAGATTGAATAAATGGCCATTGGGGGATGCAGTCATGCAATGAGAGTAAAGGGTAAAAACTAAGATATATATTATATACCTGTCTCTGACTTATGGCATACAAATGTTTTAAAACATCTCTTTTTGTGATGTCTCAATGTAACTGGGATTTAACCACTAATCAATGAAATGTGTGAAAATTGATTTCATTGGAGTAAATGTTGCAGCAATAGCCACAACTGCGTCTGTCTTTCCCTTCTGATATCTTACTCTTTTCTTTCAGATAACCATTTTGCTGCAGCCCCACCTTTGCTGCATCCAATTAACTTCCATCACTCTATTTTATGCACAAGAGCATGTTTTTCGCAGTCAGCGTAAAAGTGTGGGGAATTGGGATTATGAAGTGTATCTAATGCATGGAGGGGAATGTAGCATATTCAAGGGATAGACAGGCGGGACCTTTCAGTCACTCTCCAGTCTGACTAACTGAAGTGATGATTAGGAAGCAGAATACATGTTTTAAGAACAAGTGTATCTAGTGCATTAGGCAGGCCACATAGGCATTCATCTGAGGGTTACATGCAGCTGGAGCTTACATACACATGAATTATAGAGAACAGCCGGCCTGTATATATAATTATAGACAAGAACTCAGCACATGCATCGTGTGCCTTTAGTTGTACACACAAGAGCTGCTGTATAGTTGGATGGCAAAAGAGCTGTTGTAAGAAAAGTGTCATAGGATAACATGCCTATAAATGGATATCTGAATTACTTTTGGAAATCTATTTAAATAGCAAAAACCTCAAGGAAAATATAGATACAGACAAACAAACACAAAACATGAACTCCCTTTGTAAAATGATGGATGGTTGTTTAAAAACAGAGTTCAAACTAAAAAGTTAATTTTGCTTGATAGGAAAAACTGTAGATGAAACCTTTGGTGATGTTTTGACCATGTGTCATTTCATTACATTTAAAAGAAAATGTCTGTATTATCGGCTTCTTCTACAGCAGCTGTCGATGTCATTATCTTAGTCCATCTGTGATTTGAGCTTATCCTGTTAGATTTGATTTTTCTAGTTATTTATTGTTTAATTAATTACTCTGCTAAATTCGTACAGCACAAATGGACCCATGAAAGGGAGAGACATAATGATAGCCAGACTCTCTTTTAAAACTTGAAATTATATTCACTTTTTCTATCCACTTCCAATTATCTTACTTGTCTATTTGTATAATGAGGTTTCCTTTAAAACATCTAATTAAAATAAATCTTGGTTGCCAGGCGACCTTATGATGTAGAATGTTCAAGATTTTAGTTGACTCAAGTGACAAGAAGGTTTAGATATTGACACAATATTGACATGTTGACAAGTCACACTCGGACTGAAATCCTATTCAGAAAACTTCATGCAAACCTGTTTAACTTTAAATAAAACAAAAAATGAATTGTAAAAGCGTCAGTATGTGACAGTGTGCATGAGAGCATGTGTGTGTGTGTGCTCTGTGAGTTTTTGGATGAGCAAACCTCTTTTAAAGGACTTAGAAAATTGTGTGTGTGTTCCTTTGAAGCTACACAAAGGCATGTTCTGTGACACAGACACAGAAGGTTAGACAAACAGCCACAGACATGACAAAACACTGTTCACTGGGCTTACCTTCCTCTTGACTACACACAACTCAGTGTAAACAGAGAAGAAAAAACACGTTGACAAAAATACAGAGAAAGCAAAAATGAAGGTGAGAACCAAGAGCTCAAGCATACAGTAGATGGAGTGTGCAATGGATGAGAGAAATGGAGGATATATTTAGTAAAGTAAGAGAGAAGAAATAAAGGGGAAAGAGGAAGAGAAACTTCATGTACAAACTGAGCCGATACATACAAAAGGGAGCAGTGGAAAGACACAGAGAAAAAGCCACAGGTTGTGCTGTGAAAACAACATTGAAAGGCCTCAACACATCAAACACAGTTTAGGCAAACAAAGGGCATGTCTGAGTTAAGAGAAGGTTATAACTGCTTTGTGTGCATGTGTGAGGTTATGTGTCTGGAATGCAAAAATGCAGCACTACTTGCTCTTGTCTATTTCAAAGAAGATAATTATATAGGAAGCTGTGACTCCCAATGCATTTTACATTTTCTTTGGCGGTGGAGATTTTTTGCTTTTACATCATGACCATTGAGTTTCAATGGTCCTGTTGGGCCTTTGATTAGCATTAGCATCCACTTAGCTTCCACGAGTGCCTCTCAGGCATCTATGACTCAACACTTGTTGATGGGGACAAATCACCCTAATTGGTATAAAGAAGAGGGATGAACAACACTGCCAACTAGGGTGGAAAATCTGTGTTGGAAAATTTGAAAATATAATATCCACAAGTCATTCCTTAACCTTTATACCACATTGATAACATTGAATATTAACCCCAGCATATACCGTAACACGTAGAATAGATTAAAGTCTAACTTTGTAACAATCCTCTGTTTAGGAAACTTAAAGCATTCAAATGTTCTTTTTTCTCCACTTCAACAACTACATGCCTTTTTCTTCATGCACACACATAAACCATGTTCACACTTTTTTAAACTGCAATTAAAAGACCATGCCATGGACTTGAACATGTTAGCCACACATTAATTTACATTACTGCAATTCTGTTTAAAAGCATAACAGTTCTTCTATATTCTATAATGGACTGATCATATTTAATCAATGTTTCTTGACTGTGACGATTCATTTATTGTGTATTGCATTATGGGACACTAGTGGGTATCAAAGCATTTACACTCAAACATCAATAACATTTAGTATGTATGCTAACTTCACACTACATTCTCAAATCAAAGTCATTTATGAATGGAAATGGGAAAAAGTTTTAGGCTTGTTTCTACAAGCTAATCTGTGTATCGCACTCTGCTAACATATCTACATTCCCCCTTTCTGGTGCCAGTCCACTTAGCATGCTCCGGTCCTCTGCTGTGATGTGCTCCTGTTTAACGCCTTGGCTAAGCTTACTGAATAATGCAGAGGGGACCAACACTTGCTGAGTCAGCACTGAGGACAGGTCAGTGGAGACTTTGTGGTTGAACGGCTTGAGCAGCCTTAACACAAATAGAGGGGTGGCCCACACAAGCAGATACATGGCTGGTTATATAAGTCAATGTATACATATTCATGGTGTCAGTTAAACTGAAAAGCAGTAGCACATTCACATATAAGGAAAGAGAAAAGGGTAGACAATTGGAAAGGGAAAGAGAGCCCGGGGCACATCAAATGTAAGTAGAGATCTGCGTATAGCATTGAGCTCTTAAGGTAAAGAGAGGGGAGGAAATGCATTATCAATGCAGATTACAGCATGCCTCCTACTGTAGTCTGAGGTATGATGATATCATGTTATATGGTTTTAACCAACTTTTACAAATGATGACATGCATAATAAAATACATTCGCAATAATAGTATACAACAAATAAGCACATATACACATTTTCTCTCAGTCACAGAGATATAAACGCACACTGAGCAATATGGAGAAAAGCTAACTTCATCCAATGAATACTTATATTGACAATGTAGTATTTACTATATATTTATCATATATTTGCAGTCAGGATATAATATCAGTTATTGGGATATAACGAATAATGTTATAAAGTAAAGTCTAATGTTGAGGCAAATATTAGATCTGCTAGAAAAATGTCTGCTAAGTTAAGAAAATTCTATCACTTTACTTTACTGTACGTGTTTAATCTTAAAAAAAACAACTTTACAATATTGTACATCTAAGACCATATCTAGTCTCATATCTCAACATCAATTTGATATTGATATATTGCCCAGTCCTAATATACACATTCATTAATGTGTTGCTTGCACAGCCTTACAGGCGCACATGCGCTCATGAGTCATACACAGCGACAGTGTTGCACTAAGGGAAATGTTAAGGAGGCGTCAAAGGACAGAGTCTGACAGAAAGCTCACTCTGGCTAAATGGGAAGGTGGAGAACAAATTACTCCAAACAATTGATGAGAGAAGAAAAAAAATAAAGGACAGGGAGGAGGACAGGAAGACTTAGAGGAAAAGCGAAGAGGTGGGACAAGGAAGGGGTTGATAAGACCATAAGTGCAGGAAGAAGAGAGGAGAGAGCAGGTGTGTGTAGGAAGCCAGCTCAAGTTGTAACAACAGATTGTGAGGCGGGTTTAAAGGAGGGGAAGGATAGAGAGCAGCAGAGGATGAGGGATGAGAGGGGCTTGTCCCTGTGTAACCTCCTACACTGTGATGGAGTGTATTTACCCACACTTCATTAGCAATTTCCTGTGTGTGTGTGTGTGTGTGTGTGTGTGTGTGTGTGTGTGTGTGTGTGTGTGTGTGTGTGTGTGTGTGTGTGTGTGTGTGTGTGTGTGTGTGTGTGTGTGTGTGTGTGTGTGTGTGTGTGTGTGTGTGTGTGTGTGTGTGTGTGTGTGTGTGTGTGTGTACAATATGCGGGGCTTGTTGCAGAGTGTTGCATTGCGTGTGCATTCTTTTTTTTAGGAGTTTGAATAATCAGATGAACTGAGTTTGTTAGTTAAACCAATAGAGGTGCATTTCTGTTCGTACCAAGAACTGCCAGGGAATTCTTTGGATAGTTCAAACATCTGTCATTCAAACTGCTAATTATCAAGAAAACCATCATAGACGCAATCACCCCCCACGCATTTTATAGATTTATTGAGCTGCTCTACAGGTGGACTTAAGTGTTACTGCATTTCTTTTTATGTGAAGGGCTACTGTGATGGTGTGTGTGTGTGTGTGTGTGTGTGTGTGTGTGTGTGTGTGTGTGTGTGTGTGTGTGTGTGTGTGTGTGTGTGTGTGTGTGTGTGTGTGTGTGTGTGTGTGTGTGTGTGTGTGTGTGTGTGTGTGTGTGTGTGTGTGTGTGTGTGTGTGTGTGTGCTTGTGAGAGAGTACTGTATGAAAGTGTGTGAGTGTACACATTTGTGTTTTTGTAAGGCTTGTTAGAGTAGCAGTTGGCTCCTGCTGACAGTTACTGCAGTCTAAACAGCAGGGCTGATGAGGACAATCAATTAGCAAACACACACACACACACACACACACACACACACACACGCACACGCACACGCACACACACTGTATATATAAAATACAATATAATATAACACAATATTCTATTATATAGTACAATATTATATTATACAATATAGTATATTATACACTGAACAAAAATATAAACGCAACACTTTTGTTTTTAATCCCGTTTTTCATGTGATGAACTCAAAGATCTAAAACATTTTCTACATACACAAAATAACCATTTCTCTCAAATATTGTTCACAAATCTGAAAAAATCTGTGATAGTGAGCACTTCTCCTTTGCCGAGATAATCCATCCCACCTCACAGGTGTGGCATATCAAGATGCTGATTAGACAGCATGATTGTTGCACAGGTGTGCCTTAGGCTGGCCACAATAAAAGGCCACTCTGAAACATGTATTTTTGCTTTATTGGGGGGGTCTGGGGGGGTCCGAAAACCAGTCAGTATCTGGTGTGAGGGTTAGGGTTAGGGTTAGGGCAATGTTGTGAATCGAGTGGCCCATGGTGGTGGTGGGGTTATGGTATGGGCAGGCGTATGGTATGGACGATGAACACAGGCCACTCGATTCACAACATTACCCTAATTCTAACCCTAACCCTAACCCTAACCCTAACCCCTACACCAGATACTGACTGGTTTTCGGACCCCCCCAGACCCCCCCAATAAAGCAAAAATGCATGTTTCAGAGTGGCCTTTTATTGTGGCCAGCCTAAGGCACACATGTGCAATAATCATGCTGTCTAATCAGCATCTTGATATGCCACACCTGTGAGGTGGGATGGATTATCTCGGCAAAGGAGAAATGCTCACTATCATAGATCTTTTCAGATTTGTGAACAATATTTGAGAGAAATGGTTATTTTGTGTATGTATGTATAAAATGTTTTAGATCTTTGAGTTCATCCCATGAAAAATGGGAGCAAAAACAAAAGTGTTGCGTTTATATTTTTGTTCAGTGTATAAGTACATAAACATTCAAAATAACATTTCAATATAATGAAATACCAAATGCAAATTCCCTTATATCTCTTTAGCCTTATTTTCTCCTGTGGGTATTGTCCACAGTACATGACCATTAGATGTATGTATGATATGCATGTGTAATGTGTGTCTGTAAAGCGCTTTGAGTAATTGAAAAGCGCTATAATAAATATAAGGAATTATTCATTATTATTATGTTTCATCACATAACTTCAGAAAAAACTGGGTGAAATTGGCTGTTGCGGTGCTGTGTGTGTGTGTGTATTGGTCTTAGAGTTTGTGTGTGTGTGTGTGTGTGTGTGTGTGTGTGTGTGTTTTTGCTCAGCTCCAGCTCGGGTAGCACAAGTTTATCAAATATCAGCCTGGATGTCTCTGAGGGCTGCTCGGACGCTGCTTGCTTGATGTATGTCTGTGTGTTTGCTCTGAGCGTTGTGTGTGATGCTGAGCAGATGCTGATGTGTTGACAGCCATCCTGCTCTCAGTCTGTCTGCCTCACATCAGCTGTGTGTGTCTAGAAGTGTGCATTTGTGTATATGTGCCAGTGTCAGTCAGTGTGTGTGCGTGTGTGGTCAGAGCGCAGGGTTACGCAGTGGTCTCACTGTCAGTGTGTATCTGACCTTTCATCTACCACTGGGATCACTTATCCTGCTGCCGGCTCCACAGTTGCACATAGCACCATCCTCCTGACATTTCACTTCTCCTTTTTATACTCTTTCTCTCTTCTGCTTCTTTTTTTGACTGTTAACTTTTCTTTCAGCTGCATTTTTTCTCCTCTGTTATCCCTTGAACAAGCCTACTCTGTATGCTCCTATGTATGTTCCCTAAACCCATTTCTCCCTCTCTCCTCTATATTTGAATTCTCTAATTCTCTTTCTGCTTTTCCTCACCCTCTGCTGCCCGGATACCAAATTCAGGAAGGGAAAATGATTAAATGAAAACAGGAGAAGGGAAGCTAATGAAGACAAGAAGAGACAGAAGGAGAGGGAGAGAGACAGCAGGAGAAATGCTGAGATACACAAATGGAGAATCAGAGAGGGTGAGGGGAATATGGGGGGAAACGCTGACAGTTGTAGAGGGGAAGATAAAAGTGTTTGACAGAGGAAAATAATATTTTTCATTTGTGTCAGAGCACCATTGTCAGAGTAACAAAGACATAGCTCTCACAGTGCACTAAAGGAATTTTCTCTCTCACACACACACACACACACACACACATATAAAACACACAACATAAATACACAGAGCGTTTATCTTTTTCTTTCAGCAGGGGCGAATCTCCTGGGGTGAGAGCGGCTCTGCTCTCATCTTTCTGCAGTGTCACTTCTGACATTTGTCATGTTCTCACCCTCACTTAGCCCTTGTAGGCTGAAACTCACTGGCATCACACATTCTTTTTTCAACACTCTGTATGTTGTACTTCAAAAGTTTTAGTAGGCACTTAAAACATTTGGAGCACTTGATTCTTTGCTGTCTTTTGAGCGCAAAAGCACCCTAAATATCCTCCACTAGAGGTGCAGAATTTAGACTTCTATAGTGTTGTGGCTTTTGTTTTATTTACTGGCCTATTTCCCATTGCTTCTTCTTGGCGGGCTGGATTATGAATGAAAGAAGAGGCTTACAAGAGACAAGGCAAAGTCTAAAATGACTATTATAACTTTGTATCTGTCAGTCAAAACCCAGAATAGTATGTGCATAGTATATCTATAAATAATTCATAAAGAATAGATTTTTGGCTCTGACCTTTTCAAACTCCTCATAGATGCACCCAACAACATGACACATAAGATAGGCTTCCCATAACCATTTTATGAGCTGTCATTGGAAACTTTTTTAATGGGGCAGGTACGTTTAAAAAAATACTTGGCAGCTGATTTAATGAACCATCTGTCAATCAAATTACTGTCAAAGCCAGTCAGCACAAAACATACTTTTCATTGATAAAAGCCGACAGTTCAGGTTTTTAAACTACCTTAACCTCTTAGGGGCCGTACACATGAACCTTTCTTGCACGCTCCTTTCCATTCATTTCAATGGAGAGGCGCACTAGCCAGTTTTGGGTTGAATGAACGGTTTCCTCTCGGTGTCCCCTCACACACACTTAGAATATAAACTTCCATAGAGGATGCAGATTGGTCTGTACACAAAGGCATTACTTGAAGACAGATTTTTGGTGGATTTGATGGAAGGTATTACACCCAACTCACCACGGCAGAGATTGAGGAGTGACAATGGGAATTTCCCTCCCAGGATAACCTAGACATGCGACAGGTGGATGTGTATTTGGAGGCAGCAGCAGCGATGTTTACTAAACGCAGAAGTTAGAGTAGTTTTCTTGTTAATGTGTGGTGCAGCTTTAGTGCAGCAGCAGGTGTTCCAGCCTGCATAAACAGCCCTCTTGGAAATAACTCATTAGATTTATGTTGCAGTAAGTTATGTGTGAGGTGCAGTGCATTTCTGTTATCTGCATCAACTACCTTCAAGCTTAACGATTGTTTTCAGCATCTGTTTAACCATCAACTCATTTTCTAGTCATGTGAGGACAAAAGTGATACATCTCTTCTCAAAGTGTGACATATTGGCAAAGCTACCATCACTCGGCACAAACAGACAACACATTTTCAGTTTGTATAGGCTCAGAAAAATGTTATTTTCTGCCATATTGAGAATGTTTGCAAATCCCGAAATGAACACCCTTTCTTTTGATGTAGCTGCTACACCAATCCGTTGCTGTTATATACATAATGTGCCTGCAGCTTGATAAAAGATCAGCTGGCTGTTTTTCTACTTAAATCCAAGTAACTGCCAATAGCTACACTGGAGATCCTTTTAATTTCCCTTACATCCCCTTGGAAGTCCTGTTTCAATACAACACCTTGCCTGAGGGGATATCAATGTTATTAACCCACCACCTGCAGCTAAAGTGGCATTGCTACACACCAGTTGTATGTGTATACTGTATATGAAGTGTATTGTTATAATTACTAGAAGCTTTTCTGGCCGCTTGTGGTGGTCCAGCACTTTACCATTACTTAACGTTGATGTTGCCTGCCACCCAAATGTTTGTTATTTGATTCCGGGGTGACTTTGTTTGGGTCCATTTATGTTAAAGTGTTTATTGGCTGCATTATAAATAACTGTTGAACTGAAAGTATTTAATACAGCCAAGTAGCTTTTTTCAGGTATGTTTTAAACTTGTATGTTTTAGCGCATTGCTTTGCTTAACAAACCGTTTCAAATGAAAAGACCCAGCCTAATTTTCCAACTCATTTCCAATCAAAGTAGCTGGCAGTATTACTTCCAAAAATGGCTAATTTAGCGTGATGAACGTATACCACGGAAATGGCTAATTGTAGTACTTACAGTTGAGTTCAGCGTTCAAATATAACTGCACTTTCATTCATGCACGAGAAGGATGTGTGTGCTTGTGTTTACAAGCACACACATCCTTCTCTTGTATATCTCTATATTTCTACCACATTTACACAAATGGATCATACGTTTTCTCATTTTTCTTAATGTTAAGTGACAATAGCTCTGTGTGTGAAGGACTAAGACAGAGCATTTCAAAGTTTAGAAGAAAAGGTGAGAAGGTTTGTTAACACACATTGAGTCACCCCCCAAAAGTAAAGGAAACGTAGCTCGCTATACGGTCATCAACGCACTTTTTCTCCCCTTATCACCCTTCATTCGAATCCATAGGTGTTTCCTTCACTCTTTGGGGGTGACTCAATGTGTGTTAACAAACCTTCTCACCTTTCCTTCTAAACTTTGATGTGCTTTTTTTCACAGTCACTGCTTATTCAGCACACTCCTGTTCCTGCTATGCAGTGCCATGCACTATATCACTCTTTTTTCTCACATCTGCTCTATCTCTTCTCATATTACTTTGCCTCATCTTACCTCTCTCTCACACTCTCTCCCTCTCCAGCTCTTTCTTCACCCTCCCTGTCAGCTGTTTTTGTTTTAAATTACATTTTGGCGCACAACACCATCTCTCTTCTTCATCCCTTCAGTTCTTCCTCCATCTTATCCTTCTTGACCTCTAATTTCCCCTTCAATTATAACTTTGACTCGTTTACTTCTACCACTGTTCATTATTCTCTCTCTTACAAGCTTTCTGCTACCTTCCTCCAAGACTATCATTTACACTATCGTATCCTATCCTATTCCATCCATGTCTTCTCATCTCTTTTATCCACTGGTCTAATCCCCTTTCTTTCCTAATGTCTCCCTGCATCTCTCTCCTATCCTATCTATTTATCCATGCATCTCTTACTTTCTTTCTGTCTCTGCTGGCGTTATCTACCATTCATCTACTGTGCAAGTCAGATGGCAGAGTTACAGAACTGCCCACTGTCCAATGGCTAAACATCTGTCTCCCTTTCTCTTTCTTTCAAGCAAGCTCTATAATTCTCCTCTACTGTGTCCCCAACTCAGCTCAGGTTAAAAAGAGATGTGTTGCCTTACACATTGAGTTAGTATAGCCAAAAGAAAATGGTACATTGGAGGTAAATAACTATCTTTACCGAAAGTACACTGAAAAAGCTGAAGCATTGACTTTAATTAAATGTCTTATGTCTATACTTGTCACATCATTGTATGAGGTTAGTCGAATGCCAATAATTAAATAATAATTCATTCAAACCTTCAGTTTTTTCAGTGTAAGTTAAAGAAAACTTTGAAATGTAAATACATACTCAAAATTGTCAAAGTAGACAAACCCACAAAGTTATGTTCAAATGTTCAACTTAAAGCAAATTTTACAATTCTTGGATTTTTTTCTGATAGTTGAATGAGAAGATCTACTCTCACATCAGTTTGTAAGATGCTACAGCTTACAGTAGTTAGCATAAACACTGTAGAAAAGATGGAACCATGGCTCTGTACAAAGGCAACAAAATACGACTGCCAGTCTGTCTGCCCAAGCTTGATCTTTTGTTGTATTGGGAGGAGCTCTTAGGGGAGCTAAGCAGCCCTCGCTTCCCCCTAATTCAAGCAGTGGATTTAGCTACTACTAAATCAAATTGTGTAAGATGTTGTGGTCATGTTGAGGTAGTTTGCTTTTAAATTATTTATATGCAGTTAATTAAAGCACAAAGCTTTTGGGAACAATATCATTTTTCACAGTCCCCTTGTCAGGCCTTTGCCTCATTCTATCAATAACTCCTTATTATAATAATTCTTCTAGGAGAACACACTTGATGATGGCTTTAGATGAATTAACTTCTTCAGCATTAAAGATTCAAAGTTTTCCTGAATTGTCTGTGTATTTGGATAATCTTGAGGAATTCGTTGTTCTATTGTACAATCACATTTGGGGCATGAGGTGAAGAAGCTTAATTATGTTCTGGGTGTCCACACATGTAGCCTGACCCTCCAAATCTTGGAAGCCAGATCCGTCTAGGGCGTACATCATTGGTGCAGTAATGCTTGCTGATAGAGCTGTGGTCATGACCTCTTTTGTCCTGCTTTTTTCTTTCTGCTTTAAGCTTTGATCCGATACGGAGATCAGATCATCTGCTGATGTTCGGCACTAGACTCTGTCCGCTCTCCCTCTCCAGAAATACCTTATCTTTCCTCCCCTCCACTCCTCTATAAGTGATGCTTTCTTCCATTTCCTCTTTTATACTCTGTCCATTTGGCTTGCCGTTGGTCTTACTATCTCTCATTCTGAGCTGACAGGGCAGAAAAGTGAAGGGACAGGGCTTTCAACTTGGCATATCTCTCTCAAAACACCTTTCCCTATCCTCTTCCTCTGTGCCCTCTAACTCTTCTAAGATCCCTTCTAAACTTTCACTTCTGTCCCGCTGCCCTCTCCTCCTTAAACCTGAGCACAACTGAGCTTCCCCCTAACTCCATTTCATTTCCAAGGCATCATCTCACTTTTTGCTTTCCTGTCCAAGTGGTCACCACCCCATTTTCCTCTTTGCAGGAGAAAACATTGTCGGCCAAATGTTTTGGGGTGGGGTAAGTTTGGCTCATGCCGTTCCTTGCTTGGAAAGTGTGTGTGTGTGTGTGTGTGTGTGTGTGTGTGTGTGTGTGTGTGTGTGTGTGTGTGTGTGTGTGTGTGTGTGTGTGTGTGTGTGTGTGTGTGTGTGTGTGTGTGTGTGTGTGTGTGTGTGTGTGTGTGTGTGTGTGTGTGTGTGTGTGTGTGTGTGTGTGTGTGTGTGTGTGTGTGTGTGTGATGACATTGTTTATTTGGGGATTCCCTTGGAAGGGAGATCCTGTAATTGTGTCTGTCGGCCTGGGTGGGCGGGTGGAGAGTACTTCCATGTCGGGTGGCCTGAGAGTGACTCATTGATTACAATTAATCAAAGGTCGCTGGATGGAGTGACCAGGGTGATGGCCCTCTACACATCCCAAGAGCAAATATACAGTATGTAATTTAAAACACAGAGAAACAATACTGTAATATCTGCCATTAAGTGTCAGTTTAAATGTAAGAGGTGGTGTGATATAATATGTTTATTTATTGATATGAACAAAAGCTCTGTTAATAAATGGACCATGTGTGTGTGTGTGTGTGTGTGTGTGTGTGTGTGTGTGTGTGTGTGTGTGTGTGTGTGTGTGTGTGTGTGTGTGTGTGTGTGTGTGTGTGTGTGTGTGTGTGTGTGTGTGTGTGTGTGTGTGTGTGTGTGTGTGAGGGTGTATGTTTTTAGAGGCTAGGCCACCTTGAGTTTTCAGACACAGTCAAGGACCATGACATCACACTGCCTGATAGCACCAACGCCTAGCTTAGCTCAGCATGAGAACATACATGCTTTTGTTAACACGGCCAATCATATATTACTTGTCTGCATTTATATCAGAGTTCCCGTTAGAATATTTTTGTCACTTTTATTTACAGTAGTGTGAATGTCAATCTTTTAAGTGTATCCATGATAGATGGTAAAGTTCTGTTGGTTCAGAAAGGGTGACTAAAAGTATTGTCCTTGTGCAGGTAGATGTGTTGACGTGCGTGTCTGTGAAAATGTTTGCCGCATTATATTTGTTCGTAGAGCCGACAGGGTGAAAAAGCTTTTGATTAAAAACAGCTGAAACAGATGGGGGGGAGATAAAGAAAGAAATGAGAAAGGGGTAGATTGAAAGAGGAGGATCTGGAGCGATGGAGTGATACGTAGCGAGGCAAAGACTGATAAGAGAGGAAGGCAACAGATAAGAGTAGGCTACTGGAAGAAAGAAGAAGAGGAATCAGAAAGAGGCCAGGAGGCCTTTCTAACATATATTGTGTTTGTGTACCTGAACTTCGTTATTCTGTGAGCTGAGAATGCACGAATGCATGCGAGTGTGTAGAATATACTGTGGGAGTAGTACTTCTGCTTAGCTTTAGTTCATCTTAAAGTTAACAGGGTCAAAACAAAAACAAAGATAACAGTGCACTCAAATCTCAAAAGTATTTTACACATTCAGACTAAGAATGTTGTGCAACACCTTTCTCTGAGTCTTGGTCTTGGAATTTTGAAACACTGTATAGCCTAAGTGTACCAGGGAATTACACTTTGAAAGACATGTGTCCATATATGTAGATAATACAACATCTAAATAGTATATTGTAGCTAATTAGGAAGGACTGCTGACAGTTTCTGTTTTTGATTGTGACTTATAATGCAAGCATCCCTGTACTTGGTCCTAAAAATAAATCAATCCAATGGAAAATCCTGAAACTTTAAACTAAAGGTATTGTTGGCCGGGTATTGTTTACTTTGTTGTTTGTGTAAATATGCATACATGTGTATTTCCTTTGCTACAAGAACACAATGTTCCCCCCCCCAAAAAAAACCTATTGAATGCTATAAGAAGAAAAATAAGTACATCTTTGAACAAACACGGCAGAAGAAACCTTGGGGGGAATTCCGCTAAGACATTCTGTCAAAGCACTCTTGTACATGCATACACACATATACAGTTACACTGTGCCCACACACATCCACAATGATAAATGGATGAGTGAAAGCTGCGGAGCCCCTATCAGCTTGAGGTTCACCCCTGCACGCGGAAATTCAAGCTAATCAGCAGCAGTCAATCAAACAAGGGAACTAAGCTCTCATATTCCGCATAAGCCGCCTGGTAATGCAAAAAACACACACACACATAAAGATAACTTCTGAGCACAGTATATTTTTTGTAAGACTGCAGGGGATTAAAACGATTAGGCTGTGCAGCATATAACAACCAGTCTGTCTCAATAGCAACTATCACAGCCACTCATAGCCTTTGTGCAACTAAAGATCATAGGAGATCACAGATAAAAGCAATCTGATGTGATATTAGAAACAGGACATAAAGGTGGTTTGAAAAATCTGTGAGAACAATAAGCAGAGTGCAGTGTTGAAGAAAATACCATCTCATCTTTAAAACTATGAGTTTCACTGACTGCTTGTGAGGAACAATTCTTTTCTGATGTTAATGGCCATCTTTTCATTGAGTGAGTGCACTAAACCAATCATTTCCTGGCAACATCATCACAGGGAGTTCCCTCCGTTTGGATTAGTTTGACAGATGGCAAGAGTAAACAGCTCAGTTATATGTGCTGCAGTGAGTTTCTCTCTTTAAGTTCAAAAGTGACCAAACTAATAAAACTTTACAATGTGTTTATAACAAAAAAGTGTTTCTTTAAGGCCTTGTGTGGGTTTGAAACACAATGAGAAGCAGTGTATAATTAGAATCTGGTGATTTTATCGTGAAAGTAAAAAAAAACTGATAATAATTTGGAGACTTTCTTTAAGATTGAGATGCACTTTAGATTTGTCTCTATAAATAATAAAACAATTATCATTTCTAACAATTGTAAAACCATGTTGAAGCTTTAACTCTGCTTTAGTTCAGACTAACCCTTTATACTTTTTAGATAGGAGATTTTTTGTCCTGTTGGTGTTTTAAACCTTCACCAAATAGTTAGTGCAGCTGTCGTCTCCTAACAGTATCAACTTTTATTTTGTAACTAGATGTTTATTTGTCATCACTTGTTGCTTTTTTATCCTGTCTTACATTAAGTGCTGCAGCACAGCTGTCACTTTCGGCTTCAATTGTGTGATTTATACTCTAACTTTAGATGCTGTTGTGACTAGAAAAGACCCACAACTGTTATTTGGCAGGTTGCAATCAACATCTGTAGATTATGACATATCATTGCATGTCAGACTCTATGCTAATTGCATGCATGGTATAGCTGCCTTGGTTCATAACATTATTGATCAAAGGTAACTGCAGTAGAAAAACATTATTTGAACTTCAGAAAATTCTCAGGAATTTCATCCGGAGCTACTTTATGTGTAAACAGTAAGACTGGAAGTCATGACCTCCATTTTATTAACACACACACACACACACACACACACACACACACACACACACACACACACACACACACACACACACACACACACACACACACACACACACACACACACACACACACACACACGCACACGCACACACACAAAAAGGAGTGAGAGGTGAGACCGGCCTCAGGGGCAGTCATCCAGGTTAGAACCTAATACAGTGGTATTTTCATGTTTCCCTGCCAAAAGCAATCCTGTGTGTGTGTGTGTGTGTGGGTGTGGGTGTGTGTGTGTGTGTGGGTGTGTTCAAAGGTACTGTTAACACTGCAACTTTAGCCTCAGTGCCAAGTAAAAAGTAAGCATGGCGCACCTGCAGGAAGTCAGATAGGCAAGAGGCTAAGGGAGTCTAAAGCTTGATGCAAGAAACTCAAACTGCACCGATGACAGGAGTCTCACTCATAGTACAGTTGTCTGAAATATGAATGCTACCTTTTTAGTTTTGAAGTCTGAAAATGTGAAGCAGCTTGTTATCTAAAAGACTTTGCTTTTCCTTTTCTTTTGTATCCACTTTACATCGTTTACATTGTCTCCTTCTTTCACCAGCATTTCCACTCTGTCTTGCATCATTCACTACAGCAAAACATGCTAGTTAACTGATACTCTTGTACAAATAATTGATCCTGAATATTTTAAGTAGTGCTATTGACCACCCTAAGACAATACGTAATTGTAAGAAGTTTATTTCCTATTTGTCAATAAAATATCATTGATCTTTTCAAATCAGTATTAAAGATTAGGAAGAAAATAAAAGGGCTACACATAGATCCAATGAATACATGAAACTCATCTAAGCTTTATAAACTATAGGGCTTCAAGTAGCCTATACAATAACTTACTGTACACACTGACATACTGTAGAAACAAAACCTCTTATATAATTATCCTACAAACGCTCACTACTACAGTATATCATTGATGAATGTTGTAGAGACTCTTAGCAGTAAAGACACACTAACCACACAAGCAACAATATAGGCCTATAGAACAAATTAAAAATGAACTCACCGTCTCTCCTGATGTTTCCTCTCAGCACTTTGGCGGTGGCGACCTGAGCCCTGCAGACCCCGGTGATAGTCCCCAACAGTAAAACCGTCCACATCTGGAAAACCACTGGTCCGTTCATTGTGATAACAAACTCGTAAACGCCTTAAGAATAAATGTCCTCCTCAACTTCCAGTGGTTCAAACTAGATGTTACTCTAAATACCCTGCGACCAAGAAAGTAGCCACTAACTTTCCATTCAGCAACTTCAAGCTGACATACTCTCTCTCCTCTAACCGTAAATGAGAGGCACTTGTTGACTTCTCTGCCTGGCGCAGACGATGTCCTGTCGCCTGCCAAAGTGCACAAAAAAATCCCAGTTTTTATCCTGGTCTAAAAAAGTTACGCGCCCACAGGAATCGAGAGCAGAACTCCGAAACAATTAAGTGCAGGTGGAGGGTGATATAGCTCCGTTCACGGCCAGACATGAGCTTACAGGCGCCGAACTTCTTATCGTACATACATTTTGTTGAGTCACTGAAAATATCCCGAATAGTTTTCTGGTTTCTATCAGACGAGTCTGTGCTGTGAAAGTCGGCGCGTCAAACTTTGCCAACTTAGTGGTGCGCGCGCTCACGTTGTGTCTGTGTGCAAGGGGAGGAGGAGGGCTGTAACTGAGTGAGATGCTGCTGCAGGAGTTTAGAGGGGCAGAAGAAAGCACTGGAATCATGGAGAAACAAACGATTCTATTAAAATCATTACACTCATAGTATCAATTAAAATATATTTTTTAAATAAGAACTTTAGTATATTTTTTCCTTTAGAGTTGATTAAGGAAATGCATCACAGAGGGAACATTTTTAAAGGAAACCCTCAGAGGACAGCACAGGGAGGTTCACTACAGAGGAAGTCTCTGGAGTGAGCTTTTCCCTGGTAGTCATTACACAGAGAGCTGAGGAAACAGCTGGCATGACTTCACTTGTAAACTAATGACAGAAGGGAGGCCATTGCATTCCACTTATTAGTCCTATACGTATAAGGACTGCAAGGTGCAATGTTGACTATTTTAGATGGATTTAATCTAAACGAATACAGTGAATGCAATCGTCCATCTGTCTGTTCCGACACTGATATTTTTTTTCTTCTTCAAATCACCCACTTTATAAACCAACTCATTTAACACAACACAGAGGACATGATAGCACTTGTTGAGGATTCTGATAATGTGAAATGAATTGCCGGGAATCATTAAATAGGAAGGATTGTGTAAGCCAAAGGCATTTCCGACAGTCGTAACATTTGGGATCATTTTAGTGAGTATTTTAACCACAACTATAACATGTCAAGGGTTTACATGCAATATTTGCAGCAATATGTGTTCATCGCCCATATCGCCTTCTCTTTTGGTCACTCATTGCCTCATACTTACTGTAGCTCCTCACCTTTACTCTCCGTTCTTGTCAACCATGTCCATGTGGTTCATCACATCTAGCTCTAAGAGTTATTTTGACTGGCTGAACTTGCCAACTTTAGGTTCTTGCTGACTCAGCAAAAGCCATCCCATTACCCAGCAATTGGCTAATGAGTAAAGCAGCACCTTTAAATCTCTGAACCACTTAGGGAATGATATAGGTTATTAATAGAGAGGGGAAATTAATTATAATTAAAAGCTATTAGACCACCCTGGTGAGCTTCAAAGGCATAATGCACCCGAGGAGTGAATTTCTAAGTACACATAAAGATCGCTGGTGGGCACAGATGCATCATATGCCATTAATGCCGGTCATGAACACACTTCCATGTGTACACACACACACACACACACACACACACACACACACACACACACACACACACACACACACACACACACACACACACACACACACACACACACACACACACACACACACACACACACACACACACACACACGCGCACACGCACACACACGCACACAAAAGGGCAGAACAAGTGGGAAATTAGGTAAGATATAGATGAAATCTGCTACTGACACTGTAATACACTGAAAAGTGATAATGCTAGAGTATATTAAAGCACCAAACAAAATATTAAAAGTACTTAAGAGTACTTCTCTCTGCTCTATGTCTGTTCTTATCCTAAATATACTTCTTAATACTGTACTGTATATAACATATTAGTTTTGTGGATGTGCAGATACTGCTTTTCCGTTCCCGTATATTATTCGTAATTTGAGTAAAAACTAAAAGGTACCATGGGGTACAGGAATCCGTTTTGGTTTCAAGACCCTGGTTCGCGGAGGATTAGCCTAGAAAGACAAGGTCAACTTAACTAATGTGCATTTAAAAAAGAGGGATAGTTTCGACGAAAACTAAAAGGTATGGGGTCAGATTAGAATTTTCCAAAGGGGGGTTGGTTTAGCGTGTATCAATTGAAATAACTCAAGGATAAGTTAAAAAAGGAAGTAGAAAGAAAGTGAGGTCATAGCAAACCACTTCTGCTAAAAAGTTAGCAATGCAGACCCAAACATTTCAGATGTGTGTATCTCACACTGCGCTGTAACTTTTATTCATGTACCTTCTTTATCCATGTTTTATTATCTTTGCTTTTAAATAATTGTTTTTAAATGCCATTTTATATCTTTGCTTTGAATTAGTGTTTTTAAATGCCTTTAAGCACCTTGAATTGCCTTGTGTTGAAAGGTACTATATAAATAAACTTGCCTTGCCTTGCCTATTCAATGGGAAGAAGATTTTCTGTGTGCGTATGTGTGCGCGTGTGTGTGTGGGTGCGTGTGTGTGTTGCAGCATATTCCTGCTTGAATGATCTTGCATTAGTCTTGTATTCCCTGAAGAGACACCACAGTTAATAGATGTATTGCAGTGTAACCTTAATGTCTAGTGTGTGTATGTGCATATGGGGACGGCAGGTTTGTCTTTCAGCAAGAATGTTAACCATTAAATTAAAAGGCGCTGGTGTGATCTCCATCATTCATAGACCTGCTGTAATTGCTGAAGTTCCCTTGAACAGGGCTCTACACAGTATACAGTACGTTGGTGTAAGGACACCTCAGCACTATAGAAAATAATATCATTTCTGAATATTTCGAATACGATTTTATATCGATATTGCTTGATAAATAATACTCTGAAAGACATGTTACGTGACAGAAACGTGTAGTTTTCATTTGTCTAACAAGGTGATGTTGGGAGAAGCAGATCAATATAGTCAATGCCTAATCCCATGGTAAACTAACTCTACATGGCAGGTGTCTGAGGCTTCTTTGAGTTGAGACTGGCTACAATTATAATGGTGATGGTTCGTGTTGTGGTATGACAACTGGTCTACGCTGCATCTTCTAAACAGTTTATGTATTTCCAACCTTAACTTGAACAATGCAACAAAATGGTGGTTGATATACAGCTGCACTGTATTTGTATTTAACAACGTCATAAAAAGGAATTTTTCGGCATTATTGTATACTGTATGTCTGAGGAAAACATTTGAACTCTGAAAAATAAAGGTGAAGAGGGCAGACCTCTTCCGAGGCCTATCATTCCACAGAATACACTTTCAACAGTTCTCATGAGTGTCACATTTTTAAGACAGATACCTTGAAAAGACTATGGGAATCACAATATGCCACTCAGGGTAATACAAACAAAAAGGACATTTTTGTTTTAGTGGAAAGTCCCTTTTAATATAGTATATATATTTTTTCATCCATTAAGGAATGTGCCTTTCACTAAACAGCTTCACAAACTTTGTTTTGATTTCACACAAACACGGCATATTTTAGAGACATACTGTATATGCTATGTTATTCTCTCTCTTTTTAATACACACACTCACACAAACATGCTGTTATAATACAGCTTCTGGTTTTGGCCCAAACGGGCTGGTTTCCCAGAATTGGTGTGGTCTTAATGATATATATTTGTGTGTGTGTGTGTGTGTGTGTGTGTGTGTGTGTGTGTGTGTGTGTGTGTGTGTGTGTGTGTGTGTGTGTGTGTGTGTGTGTGTGTGTGTGTGTGTGTGTGTGTGTGTGTGTGTGTGTGTGTGTGTGTGTGTGTGTGTGTGTGTGTGTGTGTGTGTGTGTGTGTGTGTGTGTGTGTGTGTGTGTGTGTGTGTGTGTGTGTGTGTGTGTGTGTGTGTGTGTGTCTGATTAAAGCCATACTTATTATATGAATAAAATACCTCCTCAGGTACTGTTTTAGACGACAGTCTGTTTCATCTATGATAGGAAGACTTTGGCTAACAGAGTAGGAAAAAGATACATCTAGTAATGAAATACACATACTAGAATCACATTGAGTATCTCGCTTGTTCGTAGGGTGACAGGACATGATAAGAATTGGACATTTCCTTAAATCCTTGAATTCATGCAAGCCTGTGTGGAATACGTATGCAAATTCCTTTTTTATTAATTCTTCAACCTTGGTTTTATTTTGATCTAGAATGACTCAGATGGAGTGTGGGTGTAAGACATTTGCTTCGCAGTATATTTGAATGAAAACTGCTAGTGTTAAAAGTTTTTTAGATGAGAAATGTGGGTAAAAGTTGAAAGTTAAAATCCTGTCTTAAAGTAACACGCATAACCAACACAGGGGCTGCAGGATAATTAGTCCCCAAATGTGCAAGGGGATAAGATTTGAACATGTTTGAGTGGGCTTTCTTTAAATGCAAGCAAACAGTCAATGCAGAGAGCAAAAGAGGCAGAAGGCACTAGCCTAAATGCAATCACAGACCCCATTAGCTATCTGACAATGGCACAGCTTTCATTAGATTAAAAATGATCTTGTAAACTGGCTTCTATTTATACAATCTTTTCATAGAAGTGGTTTCTGAACTCCAACTCCCTTATTGCTTCAAGTTGCTAATCAGACTGTAAACAACAGTAAAGCACATGGCATTGATATCCACTGGCTTCACCAGAACACCAAAAACATATCCCCTGCACCCAGAGGTTTAATATTGTATGACCGATAGCCGATGCATTCCAAGAGATTTCCCTGCCCCGAACTTTACATTAAGGTTTTTTTACACATTGCAACCTTAATAGAACAGGAAATCACACATCCTCTGAATCACCACCTCACCACAGTTGTCTTTCATTTTGAGTTGTTTATTTTCTGCTGCTGTATGTATTGTTGTCTGTTGTTTACAGTGCTGTGGAGACGAATTTCCCTCGAGAGACAATTAAGTCTAAAGTCTAAAAAAAATAAATAATAATAATTCTGCAGTTACTCGATTTCAGATATGCACCACCACTAATAGCCCAGACAAGTCAAAGGTGAACAGGGCAAAGACCATTGTTCTCTTTTATTTTGTTTTTTAAATGTCTCTGCCTATTTATTCTTTTGTCCTCCCAGTCTCATCCCCTGCTCACCTCTTCATCCTTCCATCATTTGGCTTAATGTCAGATGGAGGGGGGATTAGCTTCGGTAGAGGGAGACGTGTGCTGTGTTTTAGAATGGATTGTGTGTGTGTGTGTGTGTGTGTGTGTGTGTGTGTGTGTGTGTGTGTGTGTGTGTGTGTGTGTGTGTGTGTGTGTGTGTGTGTGTGTGTGTGTGTGTGTGTGTGTGTGTGTGTGTGTGTGTGTGTGTGTGTGTGTGTGTGTTGGCATATATAAGTGTACTAACCAAAAGCCTGAGAGCCATGTCAAAGAAACGTCTTTTAAAATAAGTAATTAATAACATGTCGAAATGAATTCTAAAAAAAGAATAGAAAATAAGTAAAGGGACAATATATGAACTCCAAGTGTTGCAGCTGTGGCATTTCAAGCATAGTAAAACTAAAGTGTTTGCCTATGCTTGAAATGCCACAGCTGTTTATTTGGACTCAGACAGGTGTTGTTAGTATTGCATACTTTTGTAAGTAACACACATTTGAGCTGACCACAACAGCTATTATCATCAAGGGAGAAACTCTAACTTTCAGGCACATCAAAGCCTGCCAGAAATGGCTCCTTAATACTAAAATAATGTTTTTTGGGGGGGCTAGCACCACCTAAAATCCTTAAATGTTTGCTCCTATGGCAGAAATTCAAAGATAACGATATCTTTTCCACATACAATTAGATTTTGTGTATGCTTGTACTGTATGTTATTTGTTCTAAGATACAATGTTGTAAGAAGCTTTGGCCTATAAAAATAATAATGGTTTATTCGAGTTGGAAAGATTAAAAAAATATGCTCTGATAGACATTAGGACGCGGCTCTATTTCCAAATTATTTAAAATAACCGATAACTAAAATAAATAATTACTTAGTTTAAGACTACGTTTTCAACATACTGTAACATAAACATTAATTTCCTGTATGTCTTGTATGTCTTCAATGTGTGTGTTCAGGTCAGAGGGGCAGATTCCCATGTCTGTCTTTCTTGGCTACCCTCTGGGAATCTCTTAATGAGCTCATCATCTGTGTGTGTAGGAACACGTGAGTGTTCGCCTATCCATGTATGTTTGTCGCAGTATGAGCAATGAGGCATGCAGTTCATGTTAGGCTGGTTTCATGTGCTGGGCTTGCATTATGTTGCCGTGTAAGGGGAGGAGAAAGGTGAGTGCACGGCTGTGGAGTGTATGTGTTTATGTCAGTCTTCGTGTGCGTGCCATTTCAGTGGCAGCGCAGTTTGCAAATGAATGCAAAATAAATCATATTACTTTACATGTGATTTTGCTTTATTTTGCCAAATTGTGACGATATTGGAAAGACTTTCTTTCTACCATATTGTGTGTGTGTGTGCTGTGTGTGTATGGTGTGCGTGTGCGGTGTGTGTGTGTGCTGTGTGTGTATGGTGTGCGTGTGCGGTGTGTGTCTTTATACATGCTACCTTCCGCTGTGTTGTCCTCCCAATCGTCAGTAATTAGAGATTCTGTATCTCTAAATTGAGTTACGGCATCCTGTAGTCTAGACTAGGGATGTGACCCTGTGACCATCTCAGTGTGACTCATATTCACCATGAACACAATAGACGCACATAACATACACATACAAGGCAGCTTTCATTTTTGCATCTAAATATTAAGGTGTCAGTAGCTAGTTCCGATGAATTCAATTTTTTTTTTTTTTTCATCACTTCCATCTCAATCATTATTCCTGAACTTGCTACTATATCAAATACATTGCCATGCATTTACAAAATCAGTTTGTTTATTCAGGGTGAGCAGTGGTGTATTAAACCATATTTTTTTATTGATATATATATATATATATTTTGCTGTCATGCAACTGAATCTGTCGTTACTGTAGTAACTACAGGGTATTAAGAACATAACAAATCTGTGTATGAAGGTAACCACTTTTAACAATGCTTTGTTTGTTTGTCTTTTTAATTTGGATCCTCTTGTCAGCTGTTTCAGTAGAACAGCAACATTATATTACTTAAGAAGTAACTTACGATGAAAGTAATGGGTATCATTTTTGTAATTGCAGGTTTTTCTTGTGAATGTCAGTTAGTTATGTTTCTTAGTGTGTGGTTGTCTGTGTTTGTGCTTGTCTGTTGTTTGATGTGTTTGTGGCAGTTTATCACTGGGTCTGTGTTTTAAGCTGGCTTGATACACAAAGCGAAGGAAGGATTATTATGACAAGCTTATCTGTCCTCTGATATCCTATGATCCACCAACACAGTTCCAAGGTTTACAGGTTACTATCACATGCTTGCATTAGGCTTTATAAAGTCAACTGGTGGCATTACATGCAGACAAACACACAGGCATGCATACATACGACAGTTCATACACATACATTTTTGGATCAGGCAGGTGCACACACAGGACAAACACATGCTCTAGCAACATGAATATAACAGCAGTGCAAAAAAGCTGGCCTTGTCGAAATTAACGAGACAACCACTCATTGCATTAAGAAAGAGACAAACATAGAAAACATTCAAGCACACAGGAATAAGGAGCAGACACACACACACACACACACACACACACACACACACACACACACACACACACACACACTCAAATGAACAAAACAGTGTTTAATACGCCACTTCTACAGAAGAACAAACCAAGTAAATGTGAACAACGGTCCCTGACATAACTAATTGCCTTCGTTCCTGATTATCAAGCACACAGCAGTCATACAATGTTAAATTAAACCCTTTACGGTCATTACAAGAAAATAAAACACCTTTTTTAGTGTCTAACCATTGAAAACCACAATAAAACACAACACACTTTTCTCAACAGGACGTTAATTCAATTTATTGTACATTAAAATGGAACATTTCCAATGTTTTTCTGAAACGTAATCATGTCTAAATCTATAACACTGTAATCATATAATTTGTCATTGTCACTTTCTACTTGTCTTACCAAGGAGGTCCTGCTATTCTTAAGATCCAAATGTGAGTATATAAAAGAGGGTATAAGAGGTTAGGAGTGGCATGCCACACTCACAGGGGCAGATAATGGTCTTAATGAAAAGTGTGCTGTTAGGTGAATGGTTTCAGTGTGGGTAGCAGAAGGGAAAGGTAGTTTGAGGCTTGTGGGAGGTCCAAGCATTTTTACATTTTGAATAGACGAAAGCAGGGAAATTCATGTGAAAAAGGGGGTTATGAATAAACAAGGATCACATTCAGAAGTATTGTTTAAGCGTTTGGGAAATAGTTCAGATGAGAAATATAAATACAAAATATACAATTCTGAAGCATGTGGCGGGTACTCATAATATCTGTTGTTATTATTAATATTGTTAGTATTACAGCAGAGATGGTGAAAAACACACTAAAGTTGGTTTGAAAGAAGGAAAATGGATGGGATATTTGTACTGATTCTGCAGAATGAGCCTTTTCTTTTGTTAATGCGTATTTGTCACATATTTCAACCATTGTGCAGTTGCCACTTGCCTTGATTCATGAGGCAAAGGAGGCTACAGCACTACAAATACACACTGAAACTGTAAAATGTAAGCCAACATTTAAAAAAAGGACAGTAGCTCCACTTGTACGTGAATTGACTCTTTTACCTCTTTTTGATAGATTCCCCCATTTGAATGTTCAAACTATCTCAAGACACATTATTATTTAAATAGTTTTTTTTATTGTGTTAAGACCATTTAACATTCTAGGCATACTAAAGAGTGGTGGCATAGATTGAATGGCCAGTTACGTTGCACTACAGGCAGAAGATGAAGGAGGTTTGTGTAAGAATGACCAATTATGGTTTGTTCCATTACAAGTTTAGCTTGTCTAATTTAACTCGGCCAGTGTATCACCATGATTTATAAAGTGCACACACTGTGCTTAATCTAGTTGACTTGAAAGAGTTTCCATCTGATGTTGACATTATAAATGATAGTCTAGCCTACTTCTACAGTATATTAATAAATGGGCCAATTTTATTTTGTATTTTTATCTTGGTATATATATATATATACATACATACATATACACACAACATATATATATATATATATATATATGTTGTGTGTATATGTATGTGTTGTTTCTAAATAACAGTGAAGCATGTTTGCAAAAAAGTATTTTGTATATTCCCCTGCAGTGTATGTTTGAGGATTCCTGCGCTGTCTGCAAGTTTGTGCATGTTTGTGTATTCATGTTTGTTTGTTAGTGTGTGCGTGTGCATCCAAGGTTGTGTTTCTCATTCCCCATAGAAAAAAAAATGGAAATGTCAAGTAGTCTCCAATGGCCCATTAATCCCTGTGTTTCACTGGTGGTCTGCACAGATATTTAGCATGTGACGGGACATGATAGCCTGATGCACACACACATCTCACATACGCACACACAATGAAGCGGCTCAGAAAAGGACATGCATTCAGATAAGGACTCATTCTTCACTTTTCTTTTTACCTCCCTTATTCTCTGTAGAATATGAGATTTCTGTTCAACTGCAAATGCATCTGTGCGGAGTCAAGATTAAGGAGTGCGGGATTCCCTGTTGTATACATTTCCAAAATCAAGCCAAGCCTGAAAGGCTTTCACTCAATTCAATATAACCATGTAGCTTTTGATGGAATCGTGCTACTGGCTGTCAACACTTATTTTGTTTGCTTATTTCATTCTCAAGCTCCCTAAACCAAGGGAGGGAACACACTGCAATGCCATCGTTTTCTCTGAAAAGAACAGTCGTTTCTGTGTTATGTATTTCTTTCTAAACAAAAAATATGTTGCAATCAGAAATGCAATGACTTGGACATTTTAATTATAGTGTGGACAATTACATGTATGACTGTGGGTGTTAGTGTATGGATGTTAATAACCCAGCACTTACAACAATGCTATATTCTCTCCACCTTTTTGAATCAGTTTTACAGTAAGGAAAGTGAACGGGAACATCTCTGCAGTCTAAGCAGCAGAAGGAGCAGCTGGGATCTGTTGATCACGCGGCCACAAACTCATTATTTCCCATAGTGCCATAACATTGTTTGTGTGGCATTGATTGATTAACTGACCGACTAACAATAACCTATTCAATTAATTATGCTACTGAAATCGAAGCAGCATAAATCAAAGTTTAAAAGAAAATGTAATGTTAAAAACAACATATTTTACAGTAAGTAATACAGACTATAATGAACCACAGCGCACAGTATGTTAAGTAACCAAGGCACCCACTAATCTTGTGTGGCTGAAGTACTAAACTAAAGGCAGAAAAGTGACTACACTGCACCAACCCTAATATATTCTAATTATTCTTCAATCCCGTATTCCACTTTTGGGGCTAAGTGGATACAGGTCAGTGACCTTATTTTGCATTAAGTTTAAAATGTCTCTAAACTTTATATATCCAGGGAGATTCTTCTGCCCTACTTCACATTCATAACCATACTTTTTGTATTTTCACAACAGGGAGCTTCTGCTGACCCCTGACCCCTGACCCCTCTATTGAAACAGTTTGAGTGCTGTGCTTATGACTGTGCTTGTTTTTTGCCAATTCAAGGGATCAAACCAATGATCCGGTTCTGAAAGGCATCCTTCTCTCACATTTGGGCCACCGCTACCCAAACAGATAACAACTTTACCATGGCAGACCAGGGTGTGTGTTCTAAATGCCAATCCTTAATGTCTAGATGATTTCAATTTCCCTTATAAACAAACATTGCAGTTACTCAGTTAATGAACAGTGCACAATGTAGTTTGACTTTACATATATGGACATTATCAAGAAGGACACAAGCTAAACAGGTGAATCCTGTTCTCCTTAAGACATTTTCTTGATTATAGCTGTTAAGGCCAGTGTTTACCCAATTCTAAAGAGTATGTGTGAACCCCCTTAAACTGATCATCTAAATGCACCCACATGTAATATCAAAAGATAGATAATAGCAAATGGAGTCATGTTTTATATTGACCTGCCTTCAATAAGCCTCCATTAGGCCTATATTGCACCATTTAGCAGGGTTACATTTGATCATTACCAAAGAGATTTGAATGTTATACGGCTCCTTTACACAATGTGCACCAGTAGACAACAACACTTGAACGATTTATGTTTAGTGATTATTTTCTACACCTGCAGAGGATTTACAAAAGGCAGAAGGATATAACGTACAAATAGTTTCATAACAATGATGCCACTTCACCCCCTTGAAAATACCATACAAATGTCGTCCCTGAAAAATGATTTATTTGACCAATAAAGGATCTTTTTTATGTTTGTTGTTCTTTTCTGAAGAATAATGTGATTTGCTAGACATAGTTAATGTTATGAATGACTTTTCTTTCTTGGCCAAAGCCTAAACTGTTGCTGAATAATGGGAAAGATTGATGTTCTTTTGTTGTGTCCCACCCCTGAGACAAACAAACTGGGCAACAACTGCTAGTGTTCCTATTTCAATCATTTATCAGCTAATTATTCATTCCCCTCAGGCTTGTAGAGCAATATGATTGGCATAAAATAAACACATACTGTAAATAAAGATGGTGGAATCCTTCATGCAAGCAGTCACACTGAAAAAGATAAATTGCTCTCCGGTCCAAATGCTAGTGTCAGAATGTTCCTGCCATTTTACTCACTGCACCTTCAGGCACTTTGAATGAAAGCAACCACTTACATTCACTTAGTGGGCATTACATTTCACAGTATATTTTCATATTCTTAAAGTGAAGGCCGTGGGGTAAATCATTTTTTGGCAAATTTTAGGGTTGACTTTCTTTGTAGTAAGCCAAAAGGGAGATGATGGGCATGTGCTCACAGAGAGGAAGACACTGTAGGGCACAACATGAGGGGAGAGAAAAGACATGTCTGAGTGAAAGAGAGAAAGATGGAGTGATGAATATAAATGAATGGCAAACTCAAGAGTATAAGCATCGAGTATATCTACATTCATCAGTTATAGTACGCTGCGGATTCAGCTGGGATGATCAAACACTTGTCTTGCATGCACATATTCTCTGTCTTTATCTCGTCTGTATTTTCATCCCTTGCTCTTTCCCATCGCCACTTTCTCTTTCTTTCCCTCCCCTCTTTTCATCCCCTCTATCCCGTTTCATGGATGCAAAGTAAATACATAAGACAGCATCCTTCAGAATTCAGATCAATTTGCTGTAGGCCAAAAGTTCTCTGCAGCAACTCCAGAAGGCCTACGCACTTATTTTGTGTCTTTGATCCAATCAGAATCTAAGCTCTTAATGTAATGTAGTTTTTTTTTTTTTTTACTTTTTGTAACTGAAAAGTTAGGTTTATTAAAATGGAAGTTGGTTATTATTCAAAATCTACTTTTGATCTGTCAGTCTATTTAGCAAAGCAAGATTGCATGGTTGGTACTGTATGTCCCTATCTTTGGTCCCGGGCCAAACTATGGTAGCGTGCTTCCACTTAGATTGTAAACCTGGTAAATCGTAAATGCTGATGTACGAAATTTTAAGCGCAGCCTCTCAAAGCTGCTTGCACGACGGCAGACTTTAAGACCTGTTATGAGTTGTTTCTCTTTTTATAAGCTTCTCTTTCTGACTCTAACACCGCTTCTTGGATGCAGCTCTATGGATGGATGTTCATTTATTCTACTACCCAATCCTTCAACTCATCATTATGCTCTTCCTATATTCCCTCCATTCCTTCTTCCCTACCTTTCATCCCCTTACTCATCCTGCTTCTTTCACCCCACTTCTGCCTTTTACCATCCCTTCCTTCCTTCTCGTTCCCCTCTCATTGTCACGCTCTATTCATAATGCCTTTCATCCTCCGCCCCTCCATCCCTCTGTGCTCTGCCACCTCCCTCTTTCCTCTGTCCTCTAATCATCTCTCGTTTTTTAATTTCCCCGGCAAACGGCTCCAGTGCTGGTCCATTTAGTCACAGGCTTTTAATTAGGGGAAAGTAGATTAGGAAGGCCACTCTTTACCCTGTTAATTCACACACACACACACACACACACACACACACACACACACACACACACACACACACACACACACACACACACACACACACACACACACACACACACACACACACACACACACACACACACACACACACACACACACACACACACACACACACACACACACACACACACACACACACACGCACACACACGCACGCATGCACACGCAGACACACACACACACACACACACACACACACACACACACACACACACACACACACACACACACACACACACACACACACACACACACACACACACACATTCAAAATGAGATTGTGTTGCTTTAGAATATTAGCACAATTCAACGGACAAACATTGTGGCTGAAGGGAACACATGGTGGATATTCTTATCTGACGCATTGCTCATAGACAAATGACAAATTGTAACTGTTGAAATGTAATATTTGGATTTAGGTGTAAATAGATCTGTTTCCCTTAAACATACGATACAAGATGGGTCATTAATGTAGATAAAGACCATATCACTGTGAAGCATGGATTTTGATCTGAGTCTCCCCTGAGATAGCTGGGGCTTTAGAGGATTTAAAACAAGTACATGATCTAGTAAATACATGTAACGACTTATTGAGCAGCAATTTTACGGATTTACAAGAGGAACAACAACGACAGGCATTCCTATTACATTATCATCTTCAATTTAGGGCTTTAAGTAATCCTACTCGGTCAGGTTTAAAAAGAAGGAAGTGGAAACAAGGGCTCATGGAAAATCTGTATTAATTAGTGTGGAAGGAACATCACAGCCTCCTACACATTTACATGAAACTGAGAGCTAATGCATAGCTCATGTGTCAAAACAATGTGTCATGTAAAATACACGTATAGCTCTTTAAACTCCATATAGCAAAAATATAAATATGTCGTTTCAATCAAGAATCCACATTCCCAAGCAAAACTCTAAATATATTTAATCCAACTCGTACCCAAGAAGATTATCCTAGCTGACAAGAAAGTTAACTTTCTATCCAATCTAATTCTGCATTCCTGCTGCACCTACTGCAGATTAGCGATAACACCTTATTTAGATTATATGAAATTGGTGCTGCTTCCTTCCAGCACCTGACAGAGTATAACCATAGCTCTACCGGGAGGAAATGTTTTTGCACAAGTGTGTGTGTGTGTGTGTGTGTGTGTGTGTGTGTGTGTGTGTGTGTGTGTGTGTGTGTGTGTGTGTGTGTGTGTGTGTGTGTGTGTGTGTGTGTGTGTGTGTGTGTGTGTGTGTGTGTGTGTGTGTGTGTGTGTGTGTGTGAGCCTTTAATCATCCTGAGGTGGTCATCAAACTCTTGTTATCTTCCAGTTTTCAGCAGAGTGCATGTGTCCTAGTGTCACATTAGAATGCCTTAAGCATATCAAGTGATTTCTGTGTGTATATCAGTGCATGTAGACACACATTAAATTAACACACATTAGTTGTGTGTGTTATTCCTCCTAATGGGGGTTTGAATAAACATGAATTTGTACTCTTCTGCCCAGCAGGCAACTTCTGCAGTTTGCAACATCAACAGCTGTTCTTTTTGCTATAAGACAATAAAGCCGGGCTTGATCGTGACATCCACTATGAAGCAATGTTTTATTTTTCCATTAGAGTATAATCATGCCGTGACTTTCCAGGGCAAAATACAATTACAAACTTATTTTTGGAAGTAGAAAATGTTATGCGAGGCTGTGCAGGGCAATATGCCAGTAAAATGTGTGAATACACTCTTATCTTTATAAAACTTTAACCTTTCGTCACTATCTCAACTAACCAGTTGTTCCTAACTCTTTCTTTTGCTCAACTTTTCTTGAGTTGAACTTTTCTCATTTCATAATTTTTTTTTTCTACCAACCTTTCCTTCTGTTCCCTGAAAACACCCACACACACCTCCAAATGCTTAAGCTGTGCTACTGTTTATCGTTACCGAGACTGTGATTCACACTGACTGAGTGGCTGGCATTTACAATACAATACCAAGGGAACGTCAGTCTTCTAATTCCTCATTAAAAGATGACCTAGTAATGTCAATAATACCACACAATGTGTCAGATCTTTTAGCATAGTGTGATTCATTCTCTTTATGGTTTAAACATAATAACATTTCTTATAAAATCACGAGTGGGACACTTGCATTATTCTTATAAATAAACCAACCAAACAAATAGAGAAAGGTTGATTTACTTATGGTATAGATCAAGTTTTGATTGCGGATGGAAATTAGCTGAAAGCTAAATCTGGCACTGTTACGCTTGACACATTTTAATGTTGTAAGTGTTCATTACTGTGCATTGTCCCTGCTAAATAAACGATTAAATGAAATGATTGTCATTGACAATTTTTTTTTTTTTCTGATTTAAGTACAACTCAATAAATTAATACATACTACACTTGAAATACACTTACATGATCTCGGTCACTCAAATAATTATAAAGCCTGATTTAAATACAGGTTACGAACATAATACTTAGTACACTTCAAATACACTTAAATAAAATATAAAAAAACATTGGCATGACTGGTTGCTTAATTTCATTTTTTTTGCACCATAAGAAAAAATTGATTGTAGTCTTTAACACGTTTGAGTAACGTTTTAATTTGTTCGTAAAAGACTGTTGACTGGGCAGAACATTTGTTCTTGTGTTCAGCCTTTTTTATTGTATATACCATTCTCTTCTCCCTTTTCTCTCTCACTTGTAATGTTATGTTAATCAAGAGTCACAGAGAAAGTTAATGTATTAATTAGATTTGTTTTCTTTTTAAGTGTCTGCTGGTGTGTAGGTGTTAGTATTCCCTGAGAGTGTTGGCATGTATTTTCTTTCTGTGTGCAATTCTATTTGGACTTTTTTATGAACGTTGGATATAGGTCCATGCATGGGCCATGGCAATAAAGACAACTAATACAATAGCACGCACGCACACACGCACCTATATTAATTCTAGCTGAAGTTCTGGTTCTGTTCAACCCAAAGTCCTTCTCCTCAGGGCTGTTCTTTCCTTGCTTTCGTACAGCCTTGAAGCCACATACAGCGTATCACTGAGGAACAGACTACCCTGTGTATTTGTGTGTGTGTGTACTTTTTAAAATGTAGTGTTACTTAAATGAGTGCTGTAAGGTAGTCTCAATATTATATAATTCTGCTGTCAATATAACTGCCAGTGATTTAATAATGTCTGTTTTGAACTATAAATTTAAGAAAAATTGAGAGAATGCAATTTCTACAAAATTACCTCAAAATTATCTTCCCTGCTTCCATAGCATGTGGCCCGATTTACAGTAAGATTAATCTGAAGATGCTTGAAACAAACACACAACTACACAAACTGCCTGACTTTATAATGACACAACAAAACTTCCTTTCTTATCAACTCACATATTCTCTCTTGCTTAGAAGTGGCAGCCTCACAAAGCCAAACTACATAATGCAAAGTTAGTTCAAGACAATTAAATTGGATGGTTTAATTCATGCTCCTACGCAGAAAATGAAGGAGATGACATTCTGGTTTTGGTGAAAAATATATTATATTTGACTATAATATATATATATATGTATTACAGATACACTGGTTATAGAGATTTCCATAAGAGCTGCCATGTTTTTCTCGTTAAAATCCGAAGCAAAGACCAGTGACAGCCTAGCAAGTTGTGCACTCATCCAGTCAGGTGAAGAAAGGTTTCAATTTAATGTCTCAGTGATGGAGAGAGCTGTCAAGCATCCATTGTAAAGCCATTAAATGACATCCGTCCTAAATTCATCAATGGCCTTGCCACACAACATCTGGATTAATCAGACCACACACACACACACATTCTCACACATTCTCTCACACACACACACACACACACACACACACACACACACACACACACACACACACACACACACACACACACACACACACACACACACACACACACACACACACACACACACACACACACACACACACACACGCGCAGACATCTTAACCATATCCTTAGGATAGGCTAAAGTGGTTTATTTCCAATGAGGTTGGTCATTTAATATAATTTAAAACATGATTTAAACATAAAATATTGCCTATAACTGGTCAGTTGGTTTTAGTCAGGTGCTTTCCTATTTATGTTCTCGGGTGTAGGTGGGTGTATATTTCAGTATAAGAAGTGCATATTCCTGAGCAGCAGCAGAGGAAGGTTAGTCGAAGAAGCTCATTAATATACAGTTCACTCCGAAGACAAGAGAAACACTCCACCTGTCTCTTCATCTCTATCTCTAACCGCAACAACACTGTGTTTATCAACCACTTACCTTCAGACTGTCTGTCGGTCTCTCTCTCACACAGACACACGCACACCCACAGACATATTTCCAATTATACTTTGAAATTGCCAAGCTTGAAATATGTCATGCAATTTTAAAGCACATTCTCTTTAAAAGATGCACACACAGTTCATTGATATTTAAATACATATGCTGCTAATGATACCAACAATACCCACGAATATGCGCATATACATATTCATCTTCTTCTTCTTCTTCTTCTTCTTCTTCTTCTTCTTCTTCTTGCAACATTTTGAATGAAGAACTCGTTTCAGGGTGAACTCATTCCACAGTATGACCACAAAAGTGTTTTACCTGGTAGCACAGAACTGGGAGGGGTTGCTGGGAAAGGTGCAAGCTAAATTAGCCAAATGGAAATGGCTGCTACCCCAGCTGTCCTACAGGGGAAGAGTTCTTGTAGCCAACAATCTGGTTGCCTCGTCTCTCTGGCACAGACTCCAGGTGTTAACCCCACCGCCGGCCGGGCCTCATGAAACAACTGCAGCGGCTCCTCTTGGATTTCTTCTGGTCGGGTCATCACTGGGTGCCAGCATCGGTCCTGTACCTGCCTGTGGCGGAGGAGGGGCAGGGCCTCGTGGACATTACTGCAAGGACTGCTGCTTTTAGACTGCAGGCAGCTCAGCGGCTGCTGTATGGTGCCTCTCCCTGCTGGCTGGCTATGGCCCGGCTGTTGCTCTGGAGGGCAGGGGGCTTTGGTTTTGATAAACACCTGTTTCTGCTGAAGGCCCCTGCCTACAAGATAACTGGACTTACACCTTTTTAGTGCTCAGTCATCAATGCCTGGAAGATTCTGAGTTTTACCAGACCACCCGACCCCCGGCCTGGGATGTGGCTGTTTGAGGACCCACTGTTTGACACTGGTTTTCTTTCTGCAACCCTTTTCTCTTCAGCCACCCTAAAAAATGCGTTCATTGAAGCGGGAGTGGTAAAACTTGGTCATTTGACGTGGGTCTCCACAGAAAAACTGGCTGAGGTGACGGGCATTTGATCAACCTGAGTTCTGGAGAACTTGGTAGATGAGGTGTGGCAGTCGCTGTCACCATCCCACTGGACTTTTGCTCTGGATGCAGATCTGGCTGACCAGTGGAGAAAGGGACATGATTATGTTTTTCCTGCCTTGAGTGTGGATCCTGCGGTGGGGGAATGGAGAGAGGAGAGAGGAGGATGGTCTCCTGCTATCACTGGGGACTCTAACACCTGGAAAGTTCAGCTCCTGCAACGGAAATAAGCTATATTTTAAGCTGTGTAAAGGTGCTAAACCTCAGCTCGCTCGCAGGCGTCAGAGAGTCGAGGTGGAAGGATGTGTTTGGCCTGGGCCTTTCCCCTAGGGGCAGCTGGCGGGTCCTGTATAAATCTCCGGTTGAGAAAAGGATGGCTGACATCCAATGGAGAGTTGTACACGGTGCAATAGCCACTAACAAATACAGAGCTCATTTTGTCACAGGCACAAGGGGAGGCTGTCTGTTCTGTTTTATGGCAGAAACATTGGAGCATTTAGTGGTGTCCTGTCCCAGATTAGCTGGTCTTAAAAAAATGTTACAGGGGTGGGTGGAAGGGTTCGGGGAGGTTTTCTCCATACCACTTTTAGTTCCATGGCCCCACATACATCCTGAAAAAGAAGAAACCCTACTATTGATAAATGTTCTGGTTTGCTAATGCAAAATTAGCGATCTGGAAAAGTAGGAAGAACCAACTTGCTGGAGTGGGATGGACGGATGCAGTGCTCTGTCTGAGGGGGCTGGTGGCAGCGCGTCTGAGGGCGGAGCATATATGCTGATCAATCATCTGCAGGGGTTTCTGGATGTGTGGGCTGTTGGGCAGGTTCTGTGCTCACTGGGGGAGAATGACTCTATTATTGAAGTTTTAAAGGATAGGTGTAGTTTTCTTTTTTTAAAGTGTGTAAAAGAGGATGTTTTTAAATGGGTAAAACGCTTTCAAATGGGGTTTTCAAATGATATTTATTTGGTAGTCATGAAAATCTGTTTATTTATTTATTTGATTGTGTAATGTATTAGGTTTGTTCCTACTCTTTTGCAGGGTGGGTGTACAGTATGTTTAAAACAAATGCAAATAAAAATTTGTTTTAAAAATCTAAATCTTCTTCTTCTTCTTCTTCTTCTAAGGCAAAGTAAGAATCTCAAGTTTTGAAAGTGCCATGGTGTCTGTGAATGTTTGTCTTCTCGCCTTCAATTCCTCTGGAAGGTCAGTGTTTTCTTTAAACGAGAAGGCAGTCAAGGATTTCTTTTCAGCTTTATCAGACTGAGACATTAGTCATCAACACATTCTCATGCAGTTACACAAGTGTAAAGAACTATATGGGAAATTCACATCTGTGGAGTCGCCATTCGTTGACTCATGTCTTGTGAATCTGTGTTTGCAAGGCAGCAAATGTTCTCTTCTGGTGTTGCGTGTAATCGGGCTTTGCTTTCTAGCTGTGAATGTCTCTATAGGCCTTTGTTTTGCTGTCATGGCTTAATCTATATTGCATGTTCATGCGCACCAGTCATCATTACGCGACACCCCTTTGGATCAATACTTTACCAACCCCTACAATCCCACTCACTCCCCCCCCCCCCCCCCCCACACACACACACACACACACACACACACACACACACACACACACACACACACACACACACACACACACACACACACACACACACACACACACACACACACACACACACACACACAGCCACTCCATTTAAGCTAAATCAGCCACATTGAGCTGTAGTGAGCTTCACTACCTATGAAGTGCAATATAATGAAGCACATTACAGTAATATTGTGTATATTGTTGTGATAAACATGTGTGATGTGTGTTTTGAGTTTCAGCTTCACAAAAAATTGTAGTATAATATACTGTATATTTATATATACAGTAAAGTATTGATCCAAAGGGGTATCGCGTAATGATATATTTATATATACAGTATATACATATTTACCTAATTTCAGTTTGGATCGTACAGTAACTTGCGTAACTCAGTTAGATCTAATTTGACGTGGAAGTAACGTTTTTGTGATGTTATGTGTGAATAGTCGGACTGGTGGATGTTTGTTGTTAAAGATTTTGCAAATTTGCCCTTACATTTTTTCTGGTTGGCATGGCTCTCCTCCCACGAGTGCACTTTCTTGTTACTCACCTGTCAACATTTCCAACCCTACCATCCTCTTTTGCAATATACAAAAATATTTTAAACCACCAATACCCTGTCCGTGTCTTGTGTTTGGGTCCCCCTTATGTACAGGGTTTGCAATTTACAGAAAGGGGCTTTTTTCTCAGCATTTTGACATCTGGTGTTTTATTGTAGGCCTTTTTAAATTGAGAATGTCTATGAGTTTAAGCTGGTATATGCTGATTCTAGAGTGTGTGTGTGTGTGTGTGTGTGTGTGTGTGTGTGTGTGTGTGTGTGTGTGTGTGTGTGTGTGTGTGTGTGTGTGTGTGTGTGTGTGTGTGTGTGTGTGTGTGTGTGTGTGTGTGTGTGTGTGTGTGTGTGTGTGTGTGTGTGTGTGTGTGTGTGTGTGTGTGTGTGTGTGTGTGTGTGTGTTTGTGTGTGTGTGTGTGTGTGTGTGTGTTAATTAGTGTTTATAGTGTTGCTCCCTTGCCAGTAAAACTAGAACAGCAGTAAAACAAGCTAATTGCCCTCACAGCCCTGTGAGATAGAGAGGGACAGAAGGTAGCAGGGGATGAAGTAAGTGATGGAGGGAAGAATGGATAAAACTAGGGCAATTAGCTAATAGAGATACCAGGTTGAGAGTTAATGAAGTAGTGAACTGATAGCTATTCTCAATTACATATAAAATAAACACAATATCTTCATTAACACAACAAAATAAATCCAGATGAGAAGGAAATAGCATGGTTTTTGTCTTTTTAATTGGTGCCCACATTAGACTTTTCACTTTAATGGTTCTACACACCCTCAAAGGTGTTTTCACTTATCTTGACTAAGTTTATGTTTGGTGCATCTGTGCTGGGAATGGATAAGGTCACTGTTCGCCATGTATTAAAATGACTGTAAGTGTATCCGCCCCAAGGTGCTACGAAGTAAACAATATCAATCACAGTAGGCAAGCTCAAACTGTTCTTTACGTGTTCTAAGCTAATCCAACCGAAAATACACTTTCAAAGGACCAAGACCATAGAGGCTCTGATTGAGCCTGCATTTGAACAGGAATTGTCAAACCCACCTATAAAGCTTGTAGTTGACTGTAATAACTCACAGATAGCAACTTTGATTTGGCATTGAAGTTGCTTGTAATGTGCTTTTTGAGATCATCTGTTTTAGTCCAAAAATGTTAACTAAAACATTGTGCATTTCTAAAGGTCATTTCTGTTCGAATACTTACAGCTCCTTAAACATTTTTTTTTTCCTATGGCTATAGAATCACTCAAAATTAAACTTTATTAATACATAATTGAATGGCATAATTAATAGTCTGAGCAGAGGCAGCTAGGCTGGCTTCATCTGGGTCTGTAATGTGTGTGTTTGTGTGTCTGTGTGTATACATACAGTGCATAACCAAAAGAGACATACCCACATGTGTGTCTTTGAACGCATACACCATGTTGCAAATCATAACGTGTGTGTGTGTGTGTGTGTGTGTGTGTGTGTGTGTGTGTGTGTGTGTGTGTGTGTGTGTGTGTGTGTGTGTGTGTGTGTGTGTGTGTGTGTGTGTGTGTGTGTGTGTGTGTGTGTGTGTGTGTGTGTGTGTGTGTGTGTGTGTGTGTGTGTGTGTGTGTGTGTGTGTGTGTGTGCGTGCGTGCGTGTGCGTGTGTGTCAGTGTATGTACGAAGGCCTCGAAGGTTCCCCTTGTCATGCATTCTGAAATTTGCCCTGCGGTGGTTTGACTGAGCAGCTGCTCTCTCCTCAAAGGCTCTCTCTCATCTTCTGCTCCCGTTCCTCTCAAGACCTATCTCTCTGCTTCTGTCTGTTTCTCCCTTCATATCTCATTTGGTGTCATCGCTGTTTATGCTCATCTACTTCCATCTATTCCGCGTGAAGAATAAACATGGACTTGCACCTGGAAATACCACACAGATCTCACTACACCTTAAAAACGTTACTTCTATCCCGGCAGAAAAAATCTTCAGTCTCAACACCGAAAAGGTGCAGGTGCAAGTCACACTGATTTTATTTCCAAAAAAACTTAACATTAAAACCAATATGTTCTCTTGCTGAAATAATTTAGCTGGTTAAAATACATTTAAAGACTTAACTGACCATTTAAAAATGAAGCGGCTTCTAGTGTAGAATTAAAGGGGGTCTGTCGTCTTCAAACTTTAACAAAATGGTACCTTTATGGAGATATTGTGATGCTGCCACATCAGCACTTCAGCAGCTAACTCCTGTGTATCATAGTACATAACATTTTTTCACAATTTCTTCCAAAGCAGTGCCTTTTTTTCAATGAATCTTATATCTGATTAAGGCCTTGTTACTGTGTAGTTGTTTTGTTTCTGATATGCCAATTGTGTTTTTTATGCCTATTTCTTGCGCTCTTGTTGCTCTTGGAGAAGAGATTTTAATCCTAATAAGACTGACTGATTAAATAAAGATAAATTAAAACATTTATGTAAACTCAAGTAACAAATCTAATGATTTTGGAAACATCTTAAAATAATTTCCGTGTGAATGATTTATGATATCACTAAGGCGTTTGACCTTAAAATAACTAAGGATTAATCAACATAAAAAATGTAAATGTGCAGTGTAGCTATCTAATGTAAAATGGACAGAAGTATCCCAATATGTATGATGTACCAAAACCCAATTTATAAACTCATATTGTCTAATTTTGTTCCACCAGTAGAAGCATAACAAAAATACAAATATGTTCATAAGACATTAGGTTACCAGCAGTAAATAGCCATCTTGCTGTTCACAGAAAGCAACATGATTGCATACATAGTTAATAGAAAGCTGCAATAAGATTCAAATTGCTCAGTGGTGGTGTGAACTATGGCTTTATGTATTGACATCATGAATGTGGAAGTATGAGAGACTTAACATTAAGAAATAACATAAAGGTATTTAGCTGACTGCTGATATTGGTCATAGGCTGGGACACACATGGCACACTCCCAGGCATCCATTGCTAACAGTCAACGTTGTATACAGTTGTTGAATTAGCCGTTAGGAGCAAATAAACTCAGACTGCACACAACCTGACGTCTGTCAAGTAAAACAAAAATAAGCTTTGCTTTTTGTCTCAACCCGACCTTGGTCTTTGTTTGGTTGTTGCATGTTTTCATCTCACATTTTGCTTTACTTCAAAAGATAATTGTTTATGATTGAACTCTAAATGTGGTTTTAAAATGATCCATACTTTGTAGCTCTCTATCTCTATTCAACCAACTCTGTTTCTCCCTCATCATTTCCACCCACCACCCCTCTACTCCTCCACGTCAATTTTCAATTAGAGAGGAAATGGAAGTGAAACATGATAATGAGGCATTTTTCTATTTCAGCTGGCCAAATAGGAGAAGGCTATTTGGATGAGAGTAGAGAAATACAAGGAGAAGCAGACAATCTGGTGGCTGTTATGTGATGGAAGTGACACGCTTCCCTTTGCACTGTGATGCAGAAAATAATCGTCCTATTGCTTATTCTCTGTGCTTCCCCCCACTTTTCATTTCTTCCAACACTACTTTCAATCTCTCACCATCACTTCCCCTCTTAAGTCTCTTTTACCTATCCATCCCTCCATCTAATCTAACTCTCTGTGTTTCTGACAAACTCTCTTCCCATCTACACCATTGCCCCTCCCCCTCAATGGGCTCTTTAGATTTTTAATGAGCCTATATTTAGCACTGCTGGATAGGAGGAATATTTCTGAAGCATTTTACCCTGAACAACATTTCTCTTGTCACCTTGGACATTTTTCCCCATCTGCCACATTAATGTAATAGTCAAGTGTCTCATCCTTGCCTTGTACAACTACTTTTATCCATCAAACTTTCCTTTCAAGAGCGCCATTATGACATATCAGATGCATTAGGAGAAGAAATGAGGGCAAAATATACTTGTATCCAAATAACAACCGGTTTTCTCCATTAGGAACCTATCTTCCTGCACTCAAATGTTGTGTGTGTGTGTATGTGTGTGTGTGTGTGTGTGTGTGTGTGTGTGTGTGTGTGTGTGTGTGTGTGTGTGTGTGTGTGTGTGTGTGTGTGTGTGTGTGTGTGTGTGTGCGTGCGTGCGTGCGTGCGTGCGTGCGTGCGTGCGTGCGTGCGTGCGTGCGTGCGTGCGTGCGTGCGTGCGTGCGTGCGTGCGTGCGTGCGTGCGTGCGTGCGTGCGTGTGTGTGTGTGTGTGTGTGTGAAGTGAACATAAGTGCATGGTTGGTTTATCTGCCTGCATAAAGTGCCAACATGCATATTTTAGACCAGCAGAGATTTTTACTATCCCTGAAAAGCAGCAGATTGCATGGTGGATGGAGATATAGTTCTTAGCAAGACTTGTGGGTGGTGGTCTGAAACCATGACATTTTAGTTTTTTATCAATCCATCTGCAGGCCACTATACCCAAAGTGTGTCACTACATTTACTATAACAAATCGTACCCTAAACACACACAATATATTCATAATTGAGTATTAAGAGAATGCATATATTTATATTTTGAATATGCGAGGGTCTCTTTAACCATTTTAAAAGAGTGTCTTTTATAACACAGTTCGTCACAAGGAAGACATGGTCGGAAAGAATAGCATGGGATGACCCTGACATGCCATATGGAGTACAAGGCCTACAATTTCTGATAAAAAGCAAGGTTTTCAAACTCAACATCTCCATTTTGCTAATGTCTCTAAACATAGTCAGACACATGTGTGCCTCAATTTGCAGTACAACTTTCAATTGGCAAAAATCAAAGTTGTTGACTTGGATTTTCTTTTGTATGGGAATATATGTTTCCCTCTTGTAGGAGGTCTGGCAAACTGTAAAAGAATATCTTGAATGTAGATACCATTTAGTTCAGTAATCATCTTGTAAAGAGAAAAAGAAAAGCATACACACTTTTCTCACTAATGGAATGCAGTGCAGAATTCCCTAACATGGCCTAATTGCTTGATTAATTTTGACTTCTAACAGTTCTAATCTTCCTTCATCCGACAGCACTGTGGGGTTTAATGCTGTAGTGGAAGGCAACTCTAGATTTTACTCACAATCAAATCCAGATTAGGTTATAGTGCTCCTGGAAGGTTGGTAAGAAAATACATTATTTAAAATATGGAATGCAGTGTTAAGTGCAGAAGAGTGCCTTATTTAAAATGAGCTACGAACAAAATTGGAAACATTAAAATGACTCGCAGTTTAAACACTTTATACGTCTTTCTTAAGATAGATATTGCGTTACATGATCTGATTTATTCAGGCAAGAAAAAGTATTCTGCAGATGCCGTCAGATTCCCAAGACTTTTTAAGCAGGCACCTTGTGGATGATTAGTACTGTTCGTAATTATTATGCTCATAAAATGCAAACATCAAAGGACAATGTGCTTTCATAACCAGACCCCCTGGACATGTATGACACAGCCTGCACTGACCCCTGACAAAAAGTCACGACCCCTTCATGGAAACTGTTGGCACTTAAAGGTAAGCCGGTTCCTCTGGCACACACACATGCAACACATTTGTGCTAGGTGGAAGCTGAAGTAAAATACAATAGCAGGAAGCTCACACACACGCACAGTCAGACACACTCTAATGAAACAGTGGAAACAGAATGGAAGATACATAAATGCTCGAGAGAGAACAAACATGCTGAAGTAGGAAAAGACACAAACAACACTTACGCACAGGGCTTTTCTCAGCTGTTGAAAACTGTTATCCAGTGTTGGTTGGCGGGGGATCAGTGTTGTGTCATTAAACTTTAAAGAGAGTTGCTTCTTCTTTTATCACCTTCTGTCAGGAAACACTTCACCATCGGATAAAACATGAACAACTACTTCACAGCTGACCATCTTCTCTGTCCTCAACAGCCTTTCTTTCACACTTTTTACTCAATTGCTCTTGTACTCTTTTCCTTTGAAGTCTACCTCTCCTTCTTAACCACCTTTCCACAGGAGAGCTGCCATTAATGCTGCCAGTGAGATGCGTTTCATTATTTATGTATTGTCTTAAATATTGGTTTGTTTTTCAAACTAACTTGGAATAAGTTATAATACAAATCAACATACAGTATATGGGATGTGCTATGTGTTAAAACAAGAATAAAGACTAGAATAAAATGAAATAGATCATCATCAGGCCGGTTTAAACATTCTAATTCCAAACTGGTAAATTACCATTTGTATTAGATACCTGTGAGAAAAATAAGCCTGCTAATCTACTGACTAACAATCTTGCTACTATTCAGCTCACAGTGGTGATCAGAATCGTATCTCCCCTATCATAAAATAAGTCTGAATATCATTTGCAATAATGTTGCCAAAACCTACTGCTTCTTTCCTTTGTTCTGTACTCACTTTTCCTTCATGTTTTTTTGTGGGCTTGCTGAAAGGTGGTTAGGAGTCATTGAGGACAGTCTGTAGCATCCACGCACATCTAGACACACACACACGCACACACACACACACACACGCACGCACGCACGCACGCACGCACGCACGCACGCATACACACATACCCACACACATACACACACACACATTTTTAATCAGGAAAGGGATGGGTTCCTTTTATAATAGATCATCATGTGGTGTGTGTGTGTGTGTGTGTGTGTGTGTGTGTGTGTGTGTGTGTGTGTGTGTGTGTGTGTGTGTGTGTGTGTGTGTGTGTGTGTGTGTGTGTGTGTGTGTGTGTGTGTGTGTGTGTGTGTGTGTGTGTGTGTGTGTGTACACTGAAGGTATGCATGTGCCTCTGTATTCCTGTGTGTGAGCTTGTGATGGAAGACAATAACAGGTGATCAGGAAACAGGGGACTCCAGGAAATTCCTCGGGGCATGGGAGAGAGCATCTGCAGGAATGTGCAAACACAACAAATACCCTCAAGAGAATGAATGTGCACGCACATGCATGCACGCATGCACACACAAACACCCACCCAACACACACACACACACACACACACACACACACACACACACACACACACACACACACACACACACACACACACACACACACACACACACACACACACACACACACACACACACACACACACACACACACACACACACACACACACACACACACACACACACACACACACACACACAAACACAGAGAGGCTTTTTTATATACTGTAATGAAACATTTATATACAGTATAGTGAAACATTTTTTCCCAGAATGTCGAACATTATTGTAACATCAAACACTAATGCCTTGTTAAAATATTTCAGTTAGTCATTTTAGGACAGATATAAGAACTGTTTGTCAATTTGAGACATTTTGAAGTCTTTAAAATAGATAATCTTTGTTTCATTTGAAATCAAGTGTAAAAGAGTGGAGCTAAAATAATGTTTTCAATTTTGACATGTTGTGAAATAGAATTAGTTGCAAAGTGCAACAAAAAAAGTAAATTAAAAGTAATTAATAATGTCAGACTGCAATATAATTACTGCAATATAAATACACCCATCACAAGAGAGTAGCCGATCTAATGTCCACTTTCACACTTCCAACCCCCTGCTCAGAACACACCTACCTTAAATCTCAGATTTCGTTTTAGTCTCAACTACTCACCTGTGAAGTTTGTTACTGCCTCCTGCATGGTTGAGGTGCTTCTACTGGAACCACTGTCGACATATAGTACCTGGAAAGGTACTTAAATCCATCTCTGTGGTACTGCTCACTCCAGTATCTTAATAATCATATTTTATCATTATGACACGCACCCTCTCAAAGAGTCCCAGTTTAATGTTCCTAATGAACACATGTCTGAAGTAGAATGGACATGAATGTTCTTCATTGGCTATTTGCATTTTCAATCCAAACTAAATTTGGTAGAAGCAGATTCAGTTCTAGTAACAGGAATGAAATCAAGCAAACATGTTTCACTGTGAACGTTTAACGGTTTTACAAGTTGTACAGAGACATATGGCAGAAAGGCGTGTGGAATAAAATAAATGAAGCTTTCTGGTTAAGATGTTAACTCAGTCTGTCTAAACACATGCTGCCTGTTTCCAATGCAGTTAGGGAGCAATATGTGGCCAAACACAATCATTTACTTTCCTTTATATTTAAACTCAGCTGGCTTGTTATTTCGCTGAGAGGGAGAACACAAAACCACAACTTAAAAAAAGATTCTCCAAGGCTCCTACTGTGCTGCTAACATAGCAAAAAATGATTTTGTTGACACTGCAATCATGATGTACATCAAGAGAAATCGTAGTTTTTTTATCGCAAAATGCTGTGCTGCATTATATGGTGGAATGTAATGAAGTACATTTACTCAAGTACTGTAGTTAAGTACACTGTTAATGTACATGTACTTTACCTTCTGCTTCACTACAAAGCGGAAGCAATTATTGTACTTTTACTACATTTATCTGACAGTTGTGATGAACACATAAATGCATCAATAATAATAATCCATTCATTTTTTATATTTAATAAGTATACTTTAAGTATTTGATAACAACATTGTTGTACTTTTACTTATATTAGACTTTGAATGAAGGACTTGAGTTATTTTACGCTATTGCTACATAAGTATCTGAGTACTTCTTCCACCTGCTTCACACCCTTAAACAGACAGGACTGTCTAGACAAAGATAGATCGTTGGTCTCTTAATGGCTTCCCACATGCTAATAATGCAAATTAAGAGAGTATTGAAGTCTAACCAAGTCAGGGGCACCGCTGCTGATAGCATTAATCAAAATTAGGCTACTTATTGGTATTTAACTCAGTTGATGTATTGTTTTATAAGAAGTATCTAGCGGACAGCCTTAGTCCCCAGCCGGTACCGCACATATCATAAAATCTATCACTCCACAACCTTCATTTAAATAAAAATGCCTTCATGTTTGGTGGTCAAAATGCTTTCTGGGAGTGCTGAGATCAAGAAGCTCAAATAATTGTACCGACAGGTGTAATAGGAACCATGCTGCAGTAACGTACAGGAGGTGAAGTGATGTATCGGTAGGGAGCCTCATGAAGGAGGTTTGGGGGTGCTGAACTTACCTGCTGTCTGAGAGAGGAAGAATACTAATGACACTGAGACAGAAGAATGGTGCGTGAGAAGGAGAAAGAGGAGGAGAGAGACGGGTAGCCAGGAGTAGATGACAGAAAACTGGGGGAGGTAATGGAGGTGGTGAAAGGGAGATAAATGGTATGAGAAAGTTAATAACAAGCATTGTGGCTTCTCAGCTTCGAGTGTAGAGAATGGTAGGAGAGGGAAGAAATGAGGAGAGAGAGAGAGGAAAATGGCTAAAATGTCAATTCCCTCAGAAAAAGATAAAAGACACAGATTCCTCTCTTTCAAATGTTCAGAAGCACAAAGAACAAAATAATAACAGTCATGAAAACTGTGATCACACCCCGGAAATCCGGAATAAAGAGAAGAGTAGACGACTGAAACCAACTCCTGTCAGAATGAACAAAGAAGGAATATTGTAGAAGTCAGATATTTCTGCTCTTTGTTCGATGTGTTCTTTTTTCAACTGATGTTTTAAAGAGAGCAAGAGTGGCCTGTTTTTCATTATTGTATGATCTTTAAATGGCAGTTAAGTGAATCTTTACCTACCGATTTGTTATAACTCAACACACGAAAGTCATCTTGTCCTAATATAGGATACAATTCAATAAAACACAATTACATTTCTTCAGCAGGGGGACTGTTTGAGTTTGAACATTTAAAGCTATCTCAGGGGGCTTTACAATCTATAAGAGTCATCTGTCCTGACGCCCTTGTAGCAAAAAAAAGAAAAATCATCTAAATACATAATTAAAGGGTAGAGAAAATGTAAGAAACTACTAGGAGAGCAAAAGAGGAGGGACAGGTGTGCAGGAACAGCCATGCAATAAACATCATCAAATTGGAACATAGACAGTCCATATGTGAATTATGACAGTTGAACTCATATGAAAAATATGAATCCTACCAGAGTACCAACTCTGAATATGACCAAACAAAAGAGGAGAGAGCAGGGACGATGCCCTGAATTCCAAGTTAGTTGCATACATTTATGCACAATTAAAGTGGACCTATCATGCTATATTTGAATAATATAGTGAGGGCCATACCTATATAAGGCATATTTATACTTTTTATTTTTCAAAATACCAAACAGATCATGCATTTTAGCCATTCCTCATTTCACTCAATTTAACACTGTCTTTGCATGGGCTGATTCTGTGAGAACAGCACCATCTACAGGCCTGGCATATGTACTACAGCGTCTCCAGCGCTGGCAATGTCCGTGGCTGTCTCCTCCTGATTGGTGGAGTTGGCCCAATAGCCGTAGTGCCACTTCTGTGACGTCACAGAAGTGTTCAAATCTGGATCAGTCTGTATCAGATCCGTTGCAGCCCCTTTTTAAGAGATTTGGGTATGGAGGAAAATAGAGAGGGTTGTGTTTTCTGACAGACGTACAAAAGTGCATTTTGCATGATAGGTCACCTTTAATGGAAACACATTGAGAGGAGGAGAGAGGAACTGAGTGTAAGGCTAGAATGAATTCTACTTCATGTATGTAGGTCTTAAATGTGTCGAAGACTGAGTTCAACTTGCAAAGTTGAAGTTCCCGTGGATGAAAGTTCAAAGACGAAGATGACAAAGAGATTCCCAAAAGAGTGAAGAGTGTGAGAGGAAATGAGCAGAGGCTCACCGTTGCATGAGAAATTATTTGCTGGCATACCAAAACACAGAATGTGACAGATAACATGTGATGGCACACATATGTTAGCTCTCTGTCAGCAGCCTCTGAGTTAGAGAGAGAAGGAAGAGGCTGACGCAGAGGGAGGCAATTAGTGTGAGAGAGGAAGCAGTATGAGAGAGCGACAGATCGAAAGTGACACTGGGGAAGAGGAGGCAGACTTTAAATGAGGAGGTGTGATTTTTAGAGTAAGACGCAAGTAGGTAGGTCATGGAACAGTAAACAAGTAAAAAAGTCAAATGCACATTTATAAGGCAAAGATTTAGAAAATGTAATCAAATTCAACAACCCTACCCACTCACCCCAGCCTCAAACAATTATGTCTCTGATAGAGCCTCAACAACAACTGACATTTCCTTCAAGTCAAGTTGTAAAATGCGATGATTGCTCACACAAACTAGAATAATGAAACATACACCTTTTCTTATGATCAGCCACCTCCATTGCCAGGATAACTTTGTTTCTATGCCTTTCAAAATCCTCTCTCGTATCACTATTGAGAAAGATATCAGTTTTTATGATGTGACAATGTAAATTAGGTGATGTATGCTTTTGGCACATACATGAGTTAAGATCATATTATGATATTCACCATCATTTCTAGATTCAAAGAATAATTGAAATATTTTGGTAAAGTGTAAGTTTAATAGGGGAAACATTCTTTATGGTAAAAAAAAAAAAAGAATAGTTGACTGAACAGTGTTAGTCTTAAATGTTGTTGATATAAATCCTCAACCTCCCGACACAGACTTTGTTTTGTATGACAGACAAATACATTATTTTTTCAATATTTACCCAGCTTGGGTCAATGAAGCTCCAACTTAATTTTATCCTGTGGAAATGTGTTGTCGCGACCCATAATACCAATAGGTTACTGGATCAAATCAAAGAAAAGGCCTTTTGTTTTCTAGCATGCCCAGTGCTTTGTCAACTTTAACCAAGTGCTTGTTGCCACCTCCCTTCTTTGCTCTGCTTTGTCACTTCACTGCGTCATATTTTGATTTGAGTGCTGGCTAAAACGGCTAATGCTGTTGCTCCTCTATGGAGGAAATAATTCTCACATCATAAGCTGAACAGAAATAGGATTTAATGCAGAACTGTTCAATTTGATAAAATTAGATTCAGCCAAAGGTTTCCCTAATGAATGTTGTAAATACTGCCGCTTTGTGAGCTACAATGTCAGTTCGGTGAGGATAAAGGGTTATGCATTTACTTAATGGATTATGGTTCTTCATCCTACATGTCATGTCTATTTAATTTACTCCAAGGCTGTTCACTATTCTCTTGCGTCTGTAAATGTGTTTCAGTGTCTGTGTGTGATCCATATTTCACGACGACCTATTTATTCCGCTTTTATATACGTGTCCTTCTGTTACTATGCACATGTGTCTATGCATGTGTTTGGAGAGTTGAATGTGCATTCATGCGTGTGTGTGAAAATGTCCTTACTGTATGTTTATATTCCACACTGCTATATGGCCACTGTGCTGCCATCCTTGAGCCCCTCAGGGTTATCATCTTAGAGAGAGAGAGAGAGGGGTGGGGGGAAGGCATAAAAGAAGGTTTTAAAAGGAGATGCGGCATTAGAGAGCTAAAGAAGGGACAGACTGATAGAGATCTCTGACAATGAGAGAGTGAATGACATTTAAGGAGGAAGAACGAAGGAGAGGCGTTGCATAGAAATGCAACACTCAAGCCATCATGGAGCATCAATAATTAATTCTATGAATGTCTGATTTTGCTGTTTTAACACAAATTAATTAAAATCATTATTTTATAATGTAAACACACGAAAGCAGAAACATGCCTGTTCAAAACTGATGGCAGCAAGTTCCCATTTTCTGCAAATGGTATTATTTGCACAAAACATTAGTAAAATTAAGAAAAGAAAAACAGAGAGTATAGGGAAGATGTATAATGGTGACAAAAATGCCAAAGGCAACATCTGAACATTTCATTTCCAGTAAGAAGAGATTGAGTGGGACACTAAGAAAATGGGCTTAGAGAAAGGAATGATAAAACTGTAAAATGTGAAGAAAGCAACACATTAGAAAGAAAAATCACAAGAGAGATGAAGAGACATTTATGAGTTGTTCTTAATGTTCTCAGCAACTCAAAAATCTAGGTGTATGAAAAAGATGAGAGACCAGAGAAGCAGTATTGAGTATCAAATGAATTTGTATAGCTTCATTATTACAACAGCAGGTGAAGTCAAAGGATACATTCATTTCGGCTATAGTTTTCATTCATTTGTTTATTATCATCAATATATTACAGTAACAATCATGTTTGCAGGGGATTGTTTGTGTCCTCACTATTGAGGCGCTGTGAGCAATAGCACATCCTCTCTCAATCATAAGACAATGATAAGACTAAACAATTAATGTAGACATGCTGTTGTGACCAATAGAGAGAAAATGACACTGCCAAGATCAAAGGAAAAATTACAAGCAAGTTTGAGGTGTGGGAGAGGTGATGATGCAGAGCTCAAGAAACCCAGGGATGAATGAAAGATGAGCCATGGAACGTGGAGAGGAGGCTAATAGTGAATGCTGAAGTTCAAGGTGGTTAGAGAATAAATAACACAATGTCACACAGGAGAGAAATATAGAAGAAATGTTACATCTTTTAAAACCATCAGGACAAATGTAGCTCTGTGAGATAAATAACTATCTTACAAATAGAAAACAGAGCTATTAAGGTTAGTCATGGAAAGCGTGTTGGCAGATCATTCTCTCCCTCTTTCTATGTCTCTTTTCAGTATATACAAATGTATATATATATATATATATAGGCAGATGACTGAGTGACAACATGTAAAAAATACATTTAATTCTGCAGCCATTGTTCTAAATAAGATTATCAATAGAAGTCTAGGAAAAAAAGCACTTTGATGTAATCTCCATTCCACAGTACATTAAAGTGTTCGTTGTGTGTCTAGAGGCTGACATTAGATTACAGCCGTTGTGAAGAAATCTGTAGTGTTGCATAGTAAACTACCTGATTCTCCTCCACAAAGACAAGACGCCAGGGGGTACAATATCATCAATGCGTTTTTCCACCAATTGCCACAGGATTGTAAAAATACAATTTCATACAATCTTTAATGCCTGCAGTGTGAAGGCCAAGATGAATCTAGTCCTAACAGCCGCATTAAAATAAAGTCCAAACACTTGATGGGCTTAAGTCATTAATGACGATGTCGATATTCTTCATGTGGCTCCTCAGGAGTCTGCTCAAACATCTGCTGTGCTATAAGATTCAATCATTTGTTCTTTTAATGCATTGAAACATCTGTGAGGGAAGTATGCCCACTTGATCAGATATCCACTCTTTTTCCTAATACACAAGCTAGAGTTGTCTAATCACACCATTAAAAAAATAATTATCATTTATTAGTATACCGCACTGTATAAACCTGCAATTGTTGGGGTTAGGGAGGTGACCAACATGGACACTTATAAAGGTCAAATTTGATGCTTTTGTTGCATACCAGCTTTTACATTTACATTAGAGTTTAAAGAATCAACACTCAAATGTATACTATAAATACCAATGAAAACTACTGTGTGTTTTTGTATGTGTGTTTGCAGTGCCAGGCTGTTGAGGGAAATTCGGCACCCAGGGCTGTCGGTTCTGTGCAGTGGAGAGCTCTGAAAGCTCAATGACATTTCTGCTATGTTAACTGGGGTGGCTTCTATTATCTGAAACTCACAGAACACACAGACACAGGCTACAGGAGAACATTCACACACAGCCAGACACACAGTTGTGTGAGCAGGAATGTCGACACTAAGCAAAGCCCACAGAGAGTCGCTGAATACATTTATACACCTGAACATAAACACAAGCTCCACAGAAAGACACAGATGGACATACAGACACAGTCACTGTTAGTATTCTTTTCAAGCACACTCCCATAGAATGTGATTCAAGTCTTCCTCTCTTCAGTGTGTTGGACCCTGTTTCCAGACGCTGAATAGTTCTGTAGTCTGTTTGAAGCCTGGGTTGAAGTCTGCTGAACAGTTGTCCCCCTTTTATCTTCGTCTCTATTCCAAACAGTGATCCCTCTGATGGCTAAACTTCTGGGAGTGCTGCCACTGCACATTTAAACTCTGTTAAATGGTGAGGGAACTTTAACAGCGTTTCTTACAAAGAGCTACAATATCCAATGCAACTGTCTGAAGTCACACTCAAATTGGTATTGAAATTCAGAAAGCAAGAATAATCTAATATTTACATGAAGTCAATTGATTTTGCCTTTCACTTCTATCTTTCTTATCCTCCAGTATTGGCAACTAAGCATCACTAACCTTGGTAAAAATGCATGGATTTGCTCCTTCTCAGCATGACCCTCCTTTATTAGCATTTCTCTTTTTTTACTTTTTGCTTCTGCTCTTCCTCTTGACCCTCATTTATCCATTTGCACGCATTGTTTCCTCACCTTTTCTCCTTTCCTTATCTTCTTATTTCACTCTTTTGTCTCGCTTTGCTGCCCTCTATGAACTCATCTTCGTCTCTCTATGCTTGTCTCCCTCCCATGTCTCTTCTCGTCTGCGGCTCTCTCTCTCTCTCTCTCTCTCTCTCTCTCTCTCTCTCTCTCTCTCTCTCTCTCTCTCTCTCTCTCTCTCTATGCTGGAGGTGAAAATTGAATGAGAGTGAATGAGCCCGCTGGAAATCCCATCTGAGATTCAAAGGTCTTCGCAGTTATTAATTACCTGAGATATTTATATCGGCATACGCTGCAGGGAGGGAAAACATGAACAATCCTGTCTGTAGATAGAAATGTATAAAGAAACAGATGCACACTGTGTGCACAACAAGCAATGGGGAGAAGGAGGGAATAATCTTAACTCGTACAATAACATGTCCAACACTAAGGGCCGGAATAAATTAAGTGTGGCAGGAAAAAAAGGTAAGGCAGGGAAATTGAAAGAATAGGGGGCATGTGTTAAGTGGCTTGGGTTTGATACATTGAGACTAGAGATGTATGCTTTAGAGGAATATTCCACTAAATACCTGTGTGTTGTTGAAAGACTCATCACATGTATTTATAAAGTGTGTAGCTTGCTCCTTTGAGGATGACAGCATCTGTGGTAAGCTTTGTTTGTTTATTATTTGTTTGTAATACTATGCATTTCTCTGTTGACCTTTTTTGCCAAAGATATAATGAAAACTTCCATTGAAACTCCTTAAACCACTCCTGCAGCATAATGAACTAAGACACTGAGGAGCAAAGAGATGGATCCGCTAATGTGTTTTGACCTCCACAGCAGCTGGCTTTACAACCAAAACATTTAGGAACTAATGGAGAATACGTATTTACTGGGAATTAATGAGCCTAATCTGTGATCATAAAAAATGGTGTCTGGACCCTCATAACAGCTGTGCTAACTAATTGGTATACTGTATATTTACCAGGTGTGTACTGTATATCCACCAATACTCTCATTTGACAGGGTTGTAAAAGAAGATAATTTGCTAGATGTGCTTGGAGGTGAATATATTTAGCAGTAATTATAGAGCGATAAAATATTTAATGCAGGAGATTCTGATGGAGTCAAGTACAAGATCAAAGCTAAGAGCTGTGAGTGAAAAGCAGCAGCATGTATATAGACATTAATGTGGAGGGTGAACATGAAAAAAGAAATCATGGCTCAGAAGGCACAGATTTATGGGGAGCTGAGGTCCAGAGCAGCGGCTGTGGTACACAGAGTGCAGAGAGCAGGTAAACCGCGTAAATATGTCTTTTTGGCTAAATTAGTGCACTTGGTCTTTGTCTAGATGATAGATACAGGCAATTTGTGTTGCAGTTGGATCTTTATCGCCCAAGACTGAATGAGGGGGTTTTCAAATGCCTGTGCACACCAATTACAGGAGTATATGATGCCACTGTTTGTAACACTAATCTTAACTATTTTGGGGCAGGGGATTTTAAAAGTGACACTGTGACAAACAAAATCTAGAAAACTGGGTCCACCCGTACCCCCTTAAAACTTCAGTTCCCATAATGCTTTGGGGTTGCCAACAGGTAGGCACAATGGAGAAAGTAGCACCACTAAAGGTATGCCGAATTAGCCAGTTGCAGATCCATGTTTTCACTCTACAAATATATAGACTAGCAGATATCAATGCTATATCATTACTGAGGAAAACTTGAAAACGCGTTGATTCTCAGGCAATTCTGGTGTTCTCATTCATAACACTCCGTTCGAAGTCACACTATGGGATGCGCCTCATCGCGGAGCAAACAGAAGCATCAATCTCATTACGCCAATCCTGATTGGCTGGTGATATTGACGTCAGCGTCAGGGAATCCACCCACCCTATAAGTAGCTTGCACCACGTCGCAGCGTAATTCAAACACCTCTTCTCGCTTCAGAGCACATCTCGATATATCAGTAGCCGGGCTAGCTTAACAGTCCACAGACTGAACCCAAAGCTAAGCTTTGGTCGACGGGCGCTCGCCGGCTACTTTTCTGCTTCGCAAGAAGACTGTTACTAACACGCCAGTTAGTATTGCAATCTACCTCGCCGTTTCTTTCTTCGGAAATAAAGGTAAGGTTTTGATTTTTCAAGCTAGTAACACACCTGTTGCTAGCTTGCCTTCCCTCACTACCGACACCCCGGTAGCGAGGACGTTTTTTATTTTTCTCTCTCACACCAAAAGAGAAGAAGATAAAAAGGCATTAACACGCCAGTTAATATTCTTTGAGAATAAAAATCTACAGCGTCGCTTTTTCTCCGGATTAACGACAAAAAATGATGAAAAAAATGTTTTCTCAGCAACGTACCTGTTACGAGCGGGTCCTCTCCACGCCGTCACCACGGCGAACAAGATGGATGCTTCTCTCCCTCACACCAGAGGAGTCAGGGACTCGGAGGCTCAGCTCTGCGGCTGCGGGTTGAAGATATCAGGCACAGACTCACACCAGGTCTGCTCGTCTTGTGCCCGCTTCACCATCAAGAGCCTCCGCCGACGGCTAGCACGCCAAGCTAGCTTGTCGGGACAGGACCCCCTCATGTCCACTGATTCGCCGGCTGGCAATCAAGACACGGGGGCGTCCGCCGCAGAGATTGAGCCCCGCACTGTGTCGGCCTGGGGCTCAACAACAGCGGCAGCTGCAGAACCAGAGTCCCACGCCGTGTCAGGCTGGGACCCGGTGGCGGCAAGAGACGCGAGAGCGGAGCCCCGCGCTATACCAAGCTGGGGCTCCCGGCTGGACCTCACCATGGTCTCGCCCGCGGAGGATTTCCTGGAGTTGGAATATATGGAGGACGAAGAGGATGCCTCTGAGTTCCTCCTGTCCGACTCGGATGAGCAAGAAGATGATATCTTCGTGTCATCAGCTCAGGCTGCAAAGCCGGGAGTGATGGCTGCTCTCCCGGGCGATAGCGCACCAGCTTCGCCCTGTCTGAGCATGGACCTGCAGGCCGTGTGTCAACGCGCCGCGTCCAGGCTGGACATCCCATGGCCTGAAAGGGCCAAGGAGACCTCCAGGTCTTGCTACGAGGGGAAGAATTTGCCTCAAGCAGCGAGGACAAAGAGGCAGCTCCTTCCAGTCTTCCCGGAGATGCTGGACGAGGTATCGGTCTCGTGGAGAGACCGCCCCTTCAGTAATAAGGCCCCAATCCAGGGTGCCTCCTCCCTGGACTTTGACGGTATGGAGAGGCTCGGCCTGCTCTGCATACCGCCCATGGAACTGCTGGTGGCAGCCCACCTCCTGCCGAAGCTGGCTCCGACACCGAGCAGGAACCCCACGCTACCGGTGAAGGCAGACCGATTCCAGTCAGCGATGACGGAACGGGCCTATAAAGCCGCAGAGTTGTCCGCCAGGGCACTCAACATATCCTCACTGCTGACCGCCTACCAGGCAGAGCTCTGCGGGGACCTGTCGAGCAAACCTGGGCCGGCCGTGTGGGACGAGATCGCAGCGATCACGGACATTTGCCTCCGTGTGCAGCGCTGTGCAGTCCAGGCCACGGGCAAAGTAATGGGCATAATGGTGGTACAGGAGAGAGCCAGGTGGCTCAACCTGACCAACCTCCCAGACCGGAAAAAGGAGGATGTTCTCGACATGCCTATCGTTCCCGAGGGTATTTTCGGCTCAGCTCTAGTCTCAATGCAGCGGAGATGTGAGTCGAAAAAGAAGGAAGACGAGGCCCTCCACCTCAAATAGAGACTCAGAGGGAAAGAGACGTGACATCTCCGCTCGCTTTAAGGAGCAAAAGGTGGAAGATGCTCACAGCTTCTGCTTGGGTTTTCAAGACAGTAACACGGGGCTACAGGCTCCAATTCGCTGTCACCCCCCCTCGCTTCTCGGCATTCTGTATTCACAAGCCCGGGAAGAGTCAGCTCATATTCTGGAGCGAGAGATTCTCTCGCTGCTAGAAAAGAAGGCTATATCTATAATACCCGCCGAACAGAGTGAGAGCGGCTTTTATTCCAAGTATTTCCTCGTTCACAAACAGGGAGGGAATGGAATTCGGCCTATACTAGGTTTTTGAGAGCTCTGAACAAATATCTCAAAAGATACAAATTCAGAATACTCACTCACACATCTCTGCTACGTCTCGTGCGACAAAACGACTGGTTCACATCAGTCGATCTGAAAGATGCGTATTTCCACATCCCAGTATATTACCCACACAGGAAATATCTGAGGTTTGCATTTCAGGGTGTCTGTTACGAGTACAGAGTACTTCCCTTTGGTCTGTCTCTCAGTCCAAGAGTGTTTGTACGATGTACGGAAGCCGTGATAGCCCCGTTAAGACAACCTACCTAGACGACTGGCCGCTTCTCGCACAGTCGGAACAGGAGGCTATTACGCAGACAGATGTCCTCGCAAAACACCTGCTCAACCTGGGTTTCATAATAAACACAGAAAAAAGCATGTTGTCCCCAGCCCAGACTGTATTCTTCCTGGGTCTACACCTGAACTCGGTGCCCTTTACAGCCCGCCTGTCAGCAGAAAGAGTGAAAGCTTTCAGAGCTTGTCTCGCTCATTTCCGGCTGCGCAAATATGTTCTCTTCATACTCATGCTCTCATGCTCTCTTCTCTTCAGATCATGTCTGCGGTTACTGGGGCTCATGGCGTCAGCCATCCTGGTGGTACGACTGGGACGCTTACACATGAGGGAGTTTCAGCGCTGGGTAGCCGCCCTCAGACTAAACCCCGCGCGTCATGGCGCGCGGAGAGTGATGGTCACTGTGAAATGCGTAATGGCACTGAGCCACTGGCTGCACCCGACTTTTCTAGTAAGGGGCGTGCCTAGTGCTGTCCTATTGCGGAAGGTGGTCACCACAGACGCATGTCTGACGGGCTGGGGAGGTATTTACGAAGGTCGACCGGTGAAGGGTCTCTGGAGCAGAGACCTCCAACGGTCACACATACATTATCTAGAGCTTTTAGTGGTGTTCCTCACCCTGAAACGCTTTCTGCCTTTTCTCAGAGGACACCATGTCCTCGTGAGGACAGAAAACACAACCACAATATCGTCTATAAACCGTCAAGGGGGTTTGCGTTCTATCCAGTTACACATGCTGGTACGCAAACTGATCTTGTGGAGCTGCGGTCGTCTCCTCTCTCTGAGAGCGACGCACGTACCAGGAGTGATGAACCTCGGGGCAGACCTGCTGTCCAGAGGTGTACCACTATATGCAGACTGGACTCTACATCCAAATGTTGTGAGCCAGCTGTGGGTGCGTTACGGCCGGGCCGCGGTAGATCTGTTCGCATCAAAAGAAAATGCTCATTGTCAGCTGTTCTTTTCAATGCGCGATCTAAACGCACCGTTAGGCGTTAGACTCGCGCACGTTTGGCCTCCGGTCCTCCTGTACGCGTTCCCACCCCTAGCTCTGATACCCCCAACTCTGGCCAGAGTGAGAGAACAGCGCCACACAATGATCCTGATAGCTCCGCACTGGCCTGCAATGTACTGGCTGGCGGAGATTTATCAGCTGCTGTGCGGACAGCCGTGGCAGCTCCCCCTACGCAGGGACATACTGTCTTAGTCGGGGGAGGGGCGATCTTTCACCCACACCCGGAGCGCTTGGCACTATGGGCCTGGCCCGTGAGTGGTATAACCTGAATACAGTGGGACTCCCTCAGAAGGTGATAAACACTATTCAGAGTGCAAGAGCTTCCTCCACCAGGTCCCTCTATGACTGTAAGTGGAGGGTGTTTGAGGAATGGTGCCTTCAAAAAGGGCACATCTCTTTTCAATGTCTTGTTGGGGTGATTTTATCATTTCTACAGGACCTAATAGATAAACAAAGAGCTTTCTCTACGATCAAAGTCTACCTGGCTGCTATTGCTGCATGCCATGTGGGCTTTGAGGGTAAGACGGCTAGCCAACATCCTTTGGTCTGCCGTTTTATGAAGGGAGCTCGCAGGTTTTAGATGGGCTCACTCGAACCCCATTTGAACCTCTGGAAGAAGCTGACATGAAGCACCTGTCACTGAAGACAGTGTTGTTACTGGCTCTGGCATCCACCAAGCGAGTCAGTGATATTCATGCGCTCTCTGTACATCCTTTGTGCACTCAGTTTGCCCCGGGGCAAACGAGAGTGTTGCTGAAGCCCAACCCTGCCTTTATACCTAAGGTGGTTGGTTCAGGTACCCCAATTGACATTGAGGCATTTCCTCCGCCGCTGTGTTCCTCCTGGGAACAGCGGCCGAATTTGCTATGTCCAGTCCGTGCTTTACGCACTTATATGGATAGGTCAAAAGAGTTTTGTCGTAATGACCAACTCTTCATATCCTGGGCTAACCCTCAGAAGGGCAAGCCCGTTACCAAGCAACGGCTCTCTCACTGGATTGTGGAAGCGATTGCTTTGGCCTATACAAGTCAGGGTTTGCAGGCACCTACGGGTCTGCGTGCTCATTCGACTCGTGGTCTGGCTACATCCTGGGCTTTGTTCAAGGGTGTTTCCATCCAAGACATTTGTGCAGCAGCGAGCTGGTCCTCGCCGCTCACTTTTGTCCGCTTTTACAGGCTAGACGTCTCTGCTCCTAGTGTGGCCCGAGCAGTGCTGGGCCCCGTGTTGAGTCAGAGCTCTACCTGTTAAGTTCTGGTTGTTTTGGAGATTTTCGAGATAAGTTTGTCTAGCAATACGGGAGCTTCAATATCCCATAGTGAGACATCGAACGGAGTGTTATGAATGAGAACTATAGGTTACTTACGTAACCCCAGTTCTCAGAGTAACATGAAGTGAGATGTCTCACCAGACGGCCCTCCTTGCTAAGGTGAAGCGAGAAGAGGTGCTTATTTTGAATGACGCTGCGACGTGGCGCAAGCTACTTATAGGGTGGGTGGATTCCCTGACGCTGACGTCAAGATCACCAGCCAATCAGGATTGGCGTAATGAGATTGATGCTTCTGTTTGCTCCGCGATGAGGCGCATCCCATAGTGAGACATCTCACTACTTGTTACTCTGAGAACTGGGGTTACGTAAGTAACCTATAGTTATATGGAGCGTCTTTTTGTGAGTTTTCTAAGCGGATGAATACGCATTGAATCGCGACAGCCAACAAATATCACAACATCATCGAAAAGTGTAAGTCGCTCTCCTTTGAAATATATGTGTACTATATCTGTGTGTTGTAGAGATGTTAAGATTCACCGATTCGCATCGGTGCACCGGCATAAACGTTCAAGATGCGAGTGCACCGGTTGAAAGAGTGCACATCGGCTACAGTTTGGGTTGAACTCGCGATGCATCGATTGCGTAGCGTCTTTGCATCGGTAAAAAAACGATTCATTCATATAAAATCCCCTTATCTTGTCAACGTTCAGCAGAGACGATCTTTGATATTTGCTTCGCCACTACGGAGAACGAAAGTCTCAGTTATCAACACACACGGAAGTTGAGGGGAAAGAGAAACACAGCGCACCGAAAAATACCTACAAATCAAATGTTTGGCAACACTTCGGATTGTTCAAGAAAGACGGTGTAATAGTCATTTATGCTATATAGTTGACCGCAGGTCATGGAGAGTAATAAGGTATCCGTAGACCTTTGTAAGAGGTATCTTTATTACTTAACAGGTCTACAGCCATGATACATAGATCCGTCCTAGATGCGGACTTGCATACACACAGTATCACTCCGCAGCCGCACCCCATCAGTAACGTCCTGATGGTATATGTGCGCGGCACTATTACTACAGACAGTCAACTTGAAAAATCACTCGCAAATTGTTAACGATGCCGAGCCGCTTTAAAGTACACAAGTAGTACGAGGAACTTAGCGACGCACATAAAGAGGCGACATGGGGTCTGCGGCTGAAAAGAGAAACCTGAAAGTGAGACATATGAGTTAAATCACTCAGTGAGGTGTTCTGTCAGAGAGAGGTGTTTAGCTTACAGCAGCCTGTGACGGCCAATAATAATTTAAATGTCTTCCTTACTGTAAGCAGTTATGAAATACCTGTTTGTGAAAGGTTATTTGTTTTCTTTATTGTTCAGATAGAAACCAATGCTTTCTGCTCACTGGTGAGTTAGCCTCTGAGTGTTAAGCACATCAGGCTGGCAGCTGTATGGGCATTGCTCTATGGTAGCTGTTATTTGCACATTGTTAATCATGAGCAATGCATCCTTACATTGTTTAACTGTGAGGTGTTATACAATTGTACTCTGGAGAGCTTTTAAAGGTAAAAAAATAAACGGCATGATGGGATGTGCAGTACCAAATATGTAAAGCACTTTTTTGTTAATGTATGATTTGCTGCATATAAGGAATAAAACAAAAATCCTCTGTCGTACCATATTGAAGTATCATTATTTTTGCATCGTGTTGAATCGCATCGTATCGCCCCGAATCGCATAATGTTGAATCAAATCGTATCGAACTGTATCGCAACAGGGGTGAATCGTATCGTATCGCATCGCCTGGTGTTTCAAAGGTATCGTTAATGTATCGTATCGTGGTAACGTATCGAGATGCGCATCGCATCGGCCTCAGTGATGGAGATGCACATCCCTAGTGTGTTGAGATCTGACCAAGATACGAGTCCGAGAAGGATTCGATTTTGGCCCAAATTGCCAAAATCCGCTGTCTTAAACTAGTTTAATTGTCTCCATGTCGCACAGTTAGACATGTCTCACAGCTGAGCGTTAAAACTTCATGAGTGTTAAAACTTCCTGAGCCTCTGCAACACCTGTTCACAATCTGAGTATGTGACCACATAGATTTCAACATGGATTATAACTTTCTCAAAGGCTCTGCAGTCTCCAGTCTTTAACACACAATTATTCTTATACGCTAACATGCTTTAGTGACAGAAAGAGAGGAGTAAGCGTCCAGTGCCAGGGCTGACAGATTGGTTGGATTGTGGGTTTGGATTACTGCTAAGTAAGAACGAATCCTCATGGTTTAGCGGTTTAGCACATCAAATCTGTGTTAGCCACCACAGTGTCACCCAAACCATGATGCCATTTATCTTCTGGATTTTATTTTCCCATATTCTCTCTCTTTTCTCTTTCCTATCTAATTTTTATTGATTCCTCCATAATTTGCTTCTCATCACTCTGTCTTAAAGGTTGCAGTATCCCCTCCTTCACCTGTAAAATGATTATAATTTGAAATTTACCCAATTTAGCTCTGTCTGGTCTTTTCACCTGCTGTCATATTCACTCATCTATGCACTGCTTACTTTAACCTGTTTGACTTTCATACATCTGCTCTCTCATTTGTACATTGCATGGCTTGCTGTGATTATCCCTGTGTTTAACTCACCTCCCTGCTGCAGACATTCCCTTTTACCATACATGCTATGCTACCCAGTGTTCATTATTATTACCTAAATTATTACTATCAGAGTCTAACTTGAATCAGGAAGTCAGTCTGCAAAATCTGTGCTAACGGCACGCTATGCTACTCTCCATTTGTACCCTCTCATCTAAATGTGTTCACTTTTAGTTTCAAAAAGCAATATTGACACATGCAAAGTGCTTAACTTGAAGCTTCAAAAGGTACTCCACAAACTAATAGGGTTACTATGATCACTTTTCTTTTAGAGTCGCTGCAGCATTATGCGATACAGGTCAAACAAGTTATCTTTAAAAACAATTCTATATCATACTCATGCCGTCCTTGACAGTACTAATTCCACTGATCCACCACCTCTCAGTGTGCATGTTGTTAGGTGTTGCAAAGCCCAATATGTACCCACATGCTTTTACAGTCTGCTCCACCCCACCACACACACATATCATGCTGGGTCGATTTGCATTGTGGATGAATAGTCATTGGTGTGAAGCAGCTGTATCGACTGGCAGAACAGCCTTTATTGATAAGGCCATAAAAGACGAAGCATCTAAGTATTAATAACTCACCACAAAGCTGTCCTCCATATAACACAGATATCATTAACTGTGGCACTGCTGTCACACTGGTAATGGCTATAATCAAGCTTCCTGCAGCAGTTAAAAGTGTGTGTGTGTGTGTGTGTGTGTGTGTGTGTGTGTGTGTGTGTGTGTGTGTGTGTGTGTGTGTGTGTGTGTGTGTGTGTGTGTGTGTGTGTGTGTGTGTGTGTGTGTGTGTGTGTGTGTGTGTGTGTGTGTGTGTGTGTGTGTACTCACAGTTGTCTAATGAAGGAGTATGGAACAGCCCTCTGCGCATTGTTTTGACAGAAAATGGATAAAGCAGGGTTGCTTTCGTGAAAGCAAAGGCTAATTCCATCTGATATGGCAGGGGCTGACTTGAGTATAATTCTATATTACAGACCATAAGGTCTCATTACAGAGCCAAACAGTCAGACTCATTTTGTAGTTTATGTGTACATAAAATATACTGCACATGTGACTATGTTTACAGTTTTATTTTGTGTTATTTATTTGTATTATGATAGTACTGAATATCTAAATAAATCATGTCAAATTATAACCATTTATCACATGAAATATAGGTTTAAAATAAGTGAATTTCAAAGTTATTGTGTTCATTTAAAGCTGGAGGATTTGTAAAAGCATATTTTTCTGTCAGACCTGCTTCATTTCTTGTCAATCATCAGCCGCCTGATAGAATAACCAATTTACTGAAACCGCCAGCTCATGCTTTCAAACGTGTTGAGCACATAAGCAGATCTATGCATACACCATTCCATTTCGGGGAACAGAAGGTGTTATACTGACAGTTTTGATTCGGAGCATAGTGGGGGCAGATGGACATTAATATTGTTGATTCGGATTAAGGTTTTTATTGATATTTTGTGACTGTTGCTGTTGAAAACTGACATGAATCTATGCGCTTTTGTGTCACTTTCTCTCTCTTTTATTTAACTTATTTCACGCATGAGGCATTATAAAATGTAAGAAATCAAAGACGCAGATGCCAAGATATCCTGACTTTTAGTCTTTAGTCATTAAAGCACTGTATCATACAATTTACATTACACTGCTCTACACCGTCTTCCATGTGATGCCCAAAAGACCCAATCCTTTTAAACCCCACAACTCTGATTTAGGGCAGGCTTTCTGGTAACAAATCAATGTTTCCAAAATAACCATGATCACATCATGAGAGCTATTTTTCAAAAATACAGAAGATACTTTACTCCAATTTAAGAAGCATCCCTTTTAAAATGAGCTATTCAGTTTGAAAAGGCCCTAATGAAAAATGTGCAACATAAAAGTATCTTTGTTTGCACCTGAAAGTTTTATTTTCAGTGGTACAACAATCCTGAAACAATATTAATATTTTGATATTTAGTAAATAGGAAATTGTGATGATCACTGACTGCTACCATCCCATCAGTGAACAGTTTCAAACACACACATTAACTCATTCTTTAACACTCACACACACACTTATTCTCTAACATAAAAATGCGCTCAAGAGTTTGCCACATAAGAGGGATTTTCAGTGGAAACACTTCCTCTCGTTGCTATTTTAGTACTAAATATGCAGGAATTATCTTCAAATACAAAGAACATGGTTAATGCATTAGTGTGAGTGTGTAAGGAATCTCTATGTTTAGCAGTACAGAATAGGTTTTTATTTTCAGAGAGCTTTTTCAGGACAGACTTACAATTGCAGACGGAACAACTAAACCCTTTTATCGTGCTTTTAATAGGGTTTGCAGTCCATTTTCATTTCTGTTTCTTAATTTAGTCTTTTGAATAATGACACATACCTAAATGTAACAGTTTAAATAGAAATGAAGTGATAAAGCAGATTAAGAGATAGTAAAATAACTACTTAGGTGAATAATCTGCAGGCAGGGAAGGCGAGTTGGCAGTTTTATGGCAACTTGATTGTGTTTAATTGCAAGGGCAGTGCAAGTTACATGAGTGGGATGTTGAGAAACACCTATTTGCCTAAATTGAGCTTAGCAATAGTTAAATCAGGAAGACTCCCTTTAGTGTACATTATTTTTTTTTGATAATATCAAGTTTATCCAACAGAACAATCATCTGGAAATAATACAATTGAATAAGCAGCCCTCTTAAAACAGTTCCAACAGAAACTTGACATTGTAACCTTGATGATAGGGGGATTGTATTTATTAGTATCAGCTTTATTACAGCTTAGGTGAAAGAATGCTTTTTAAAAATCAAAACCTTACTGTTCCTAAACAAGGTTTTTGTTGCAACTTTAAAAAGTTAGTTAATGCTTTAACTCAGGCGGCAAACATTGGCTCCAACTGAGAGCGACATGAAATCCTCTATGGACTACAGTCTTGTTTTGACTTTTCAGGCATATTTTAGATATCAACATTGCAACTTGTACACAAATAGTTAGAAAGTTATCCTTTAAGGCGTTTTGTCCTCAGAACGCTCTTTTAAGTCCAATTAAGCAGTCGTACTAAAAACAAAAACACGATTCAACATTACAAACCCTTCTCATCATGAATAATTAATACATCCATCCCTTGAAGCTGTAAACACAATGTGCAGCACTTCATAACTGTCATGTAGATTTGGCCTACGCATGAATGTGTGTTTTCCACGCATGCTTATGTATGAGAGGTCATAAAGAAGTGTGTATAGGCTACAAATGAACACATTCATGTAAATCAGCCTCAACAAAACATAAACATAAAAGAGATCTCTGCAGAAAACATGTTTTACAGTAGAAATACAATATACATACCTCAAACTACTCAAACCAGCCTGTCTGACGCCCATAACAGTGTCAAATTCAAGTTGATTAAATCCCTTTTGTAGTTCATTCTGTTGCTTGGTTGGAAGATCGTCTTGACAATGTCATTTCTAATTGCACTGAGTTGCTGCCACGTAATTGGCTGATTAGATATTTGCGTTGTGTGTGCATGCGAATGACTGTGAAACGACAGTTCAGATATAAATAGAGTGGAAGTCACGCAGGTTAAGGGGGAAGTAAAGCTGTGGTCATTTATTATGAATGACATGACCGGACCACCTATGGTGACTGGAGCCTGCACCATATAAGAGACTGAGGACAATGTAAAACTAGAAAAGTTAGCACAGACAGAGAGATAGAGGTTTATTATAAAGAATGGACAAAACCAAGGAAACATTTACAAAATGGGTTTATTTAGGCTTAAAGCTGTGTGCAATGACTAAACAACGATTAGATCCCGCGCAAATAAGGTACACAATCTGCTACCACTGGAAAAAGGTTTATGAGAGAGGAATTACATTCAGCAGCACAAGGGTCTCTTTACCTCACAAGAAGATCTCAAGACACATAGTTATGTAAAAAAAAAAAAGAAGAATTCATTCTTCATCTTAGAGGGGCTCGTGTGGAATGAACTGTTTTTGACAGCCAACACTAACTGGCATACACAAGCTGTTTGGTTGGTTTTCGAGGTCTGGGGCACGCAAACACCCACTACTTACCGATTCCTTGGCGGCTGTGAAAACTGCACCCCATTGAACACATAACAAAAACTAAGCTTAAGCAACAATGTTGGGCAATGAGGCACACTGCAGGTATCAGATGTGAGTGCAGGAATGGGAAGTGGATTTATTTAGGTACTTTTACTCCTTTACAATGCTGTTACGATCTTGGAACCACAAGGATATAAGGACTCAAATGCACAACCCAGAGGTACACTCTTAAAACTAATGGGTTAAAAAATAACCCAATCATAACCCAGCTTCTGAGTCACTATAGGACAGAACACGTGCTGGGTTGTCTTAACCCATGTGCTGGGTTGTTTATTTGACCCAAGCTAGTGATTGAAATTAACTATGCATTTATTGATAATTTGAACAGCTTTGGCAAATCGCCAACATTCCATTTCCACTATAAAAGAAAAATGCATTTTAGCACAATACAAATTAAATGAATTGAATGTAGAGTACTTAAAACCTTTTTTGAAACCGATTACATAAATATTTTCAGATAACAGTAACTCAAAATCCCTAAGTTAACATTTTGAGTAAACATTAAAAAGTACTTTAACACTGACAATTTAAATGCAAATCCCTGTTTTATTAAGATATATATAGGGTTATATATATATTTATATTAATTCTTTTAAATAAATAAAAAACACTTTTAAAAACAGTGCTAGGGCCTTGAGAAATATCTGTGTATTTTAACCATCACTAATGAGTGAACACAATTCCAACCTACAACCTTCATGCCGATCTAGATTCCTCCGCTTCGCGTCGGGCTCCTGATCAGCCTGTCGGTGTTCTTTTCCCCATAATGACCGCGTTGCTGCACATTATCCCTTACATATGATTATATAGTCATTATTCATTTGTTTTAAAGCAGGAGGCGCAAACGCTGGCCTCGGGGATGGAGAAAAAGAGCCACAGCGGAGAATAAACAGAAGGGCAACCATGGCAACCATGCGGGGGAAGTCTTCTTTGCTGCTTTTGTGGCAGACTACAGTGCCACATACAGGCCTGGCATATGTACTACACCCCTTTTGTGACATAGGAAATAATTCAAATCTGTATCAGTCTGTATCAGATCCGTTACAGACCCTTTTTTTAGAGATCTGGGTACAGAGGAAAAGAGAGAGGGTTGTATTTTCTGACACTTGGTGAGTTCCCTGACACACCGGAGACACACATTCACGTATAAAAAACGTATAAGAGTGCATTTTGCATGATAGTTCCCCTTCAAGGATAGGAGAAAGTGTCACATAAGACAGGATTCCCACAATTGTAACGACACTGGCGCTAAATGTATCTAGGTTTTGAGTGATGGCAAATAAATACGGGCCCATTTCAGAAGGTGATATATGCAAACTACACGCGTTTGTGTGTGTGGGAGCAATCAAACATAATTTAGTTTATTTATACACCATGACAACCCATAATTTGATATGTGGATAACAAGCTGACAGCATGAGAATGGGTGTTTGTTGCTATAGATACGTTAAGCTTTCTGACTTGGACAATTTCCTACCAACGCCCTGTCACGCTGCTATGTTACCGTGATATGCTGATACAAAATGTAACCACCATATCCCCCTGTAATCTAAGGGAGCCTTCCTTTTGTCTGCATGCATGTACAGAGTTTTACATACAGGCACAAGCATGTTCAATATGTGCAGCTGAGAAGGTCACGGTGATTGCAAATAACCCTTGCTAATACTGTGTGTAATGTTCTTGTGGTCCCAGTAACCACTACTTATAAAGAACTTGTGCACAGGGCTATTTCTATCGATAGTATCTCAGCTTATCAGTAGATAGCAGGGGTACCACCCACTGTTGGATCATCATTTATTTATAGTGAAGAGAGAAAAAGGGCATAAGGGCAAGTCCCAAATGATTAAACTTAATGAATAAACAGTTAGTAGGAATATCTCGGGCTGTCCCAAATACTTTTTTTTGGGCTCCGGACTGTCAAGGCAGTTATCTGCAGCGAATAATTGATGCTTTGCCCGGGGGAGGAGGGGATTTCTGGGCTCAACCTGCTCTCAGAGTTTACTCAGAGTTTTACAGCGGTCCTAGAGACATCACCATCATGAAACAGCTGTGGTTTTGTTTCCTACTCCTGCTTAATATGCCCTGTTTTGACGTCTCGTGTGAATGGTGCACACATGTGTGAGCCTCATCTCTATGTGTGTGCGAGAGTAGACATACCAAACTTATGTGTGTGGGCTTTTTCCCCTCTGTTTTGTTTATCCTGAAGACTTGTAACACCTGTTTTTACCTGTCAATTATTATGAGGTAAGTTAAGACACGTTAAGTCACTACAGATTTGTAGTCCAATCTGGGAACAGTAAAATGTTCTTGATCAGTTCAGCCACCTCGGACCACCTTAGACAATATGCCTCATTATAAACAACAACATGATTTGTGGCGGTCTTCTTCATTACTATGATGTCAAGAAAATAACTCAACCACTAATCACCATCCCATAAATCTGTATGTTTCTAATGCAGTGCAGTAGATCTTTTGGCTGTCATGTAACCAGTAGGTAATATTCGCTTTTAATGTTTGCACAGTAAGTCTTGAGGTGTATTTAATGATGCACAGGATAAGATGCCTTAGGGCAGTGGTTCTCAAACTTTTTCTGTCAGGCCCCCCCTTTGGAGAAAAGAAAAAGTCGGGCCCCCCCAACACAAATAGTCAGGCTCAGTGGCGGCGCCAGAGATTTATTTTGGAGGTGCTGTGGGGTAGCTTGACGTTTCATAAAGGGTGCTCAAACATTTAGGGTTTCCCATTAATGTACCGGTCGCTACAGTGAAAGTTTATACTGCAACAATCCCCACGCATACATATACACAATGTACCCGCAACTTTTACAATGAAGGCTCGATAATCAGCTCACGGCATATAGGTGTAAGAAGGGTTAAAGTGCTATTTTTATAGGTGGTGTGTGGACCTCACATAGGGGGGTCCGGGGGGCAAGCTCCCCCGGGAAGATTTTTAAATATTTAAGTTAGAAGCATCAATCTGGTGCACTTTGAGAGCGAAATGAAGAGATCTATGGATACATCCAACCCAGTCTCACAAAAAAACGTGCAATAACTACGCTGGTCCCCAACGTAGGACGTAGTATTTCTAAAAAAACGCCTCTGAAATTGTAAGATCCTTTTTTTAATGTCATATAGTATTTCATACCTGTTTTTAATTTATTCTCTTATTTTTTTATAACTATAATGATCATATAAACGTGTGCCTCGGAAATAATTGTTTACATTAATGGTGACCAAAACGTTTGAGACCCACTGAGATAACACTGAGAGAGTCCTTTAGCTCACTGAGCCTCTCAGTCTGACAGGAGAGGACTCTCCTCCACTTTGTTGTTGAAAAAACTCCTTATATCCGTTAGCGTAGCTCACTAGTACCAGAAGCTAAAATCCACGATCTCCGGTACCGGTGCGCTCTCTCTCTCTCTCTCTCTCGCTCGCGCACGCACACAAAATGGCTCATTCCATACACACACAGAGCCAAGCTTTAATGAAACACAGAGACCCAGACGTAATAGTATTGTATCATATTATTTTCGAATCAATACTTTTTCAAAATATGATTTTATTTAAAAAAAAAAAAAAAATCTTTTTTTTTTTTTTTTTTTAAATAACCATTTTTCCTCCTGGTCTCTCGCGCCCCCCCCTGTCATGCCTCTGCGCCCCCCACACTTTGAGAACCACTGCCTTAAGGGGACTGTGTTTGAAAAAGATGCCAAGCGCTAAGACGCATCTAACAAATCCTTTCTGTTCATTCTCACTAGAGTGACGTTTATAGGCGCGTTCACACCGGAGTACTTTTACCCGTACTTTTCCCGTTTAGTTCCGTTAGTGCCTAGAATTTTGCGTTCACACCAAAAAAGGCGCTTTCACACCGCAGTACTTTTCCCACTTTAGTTCCGATATAGTTCCGAAATGTTGCGGTCACACCAACAAATCCGGAACTAAAATGAGTTAATGAGAACCTTTTTAACCCCTTTTCCGTCCCTGTTAGAGAGCAGGGACTTTCGTGGGAGAAAAAGATTCCTAGTGAAGCCAGTCCCCAACTCCGGGGACCTCCGGCCAGGGACTTCGGGTGGTGGTAAACGCTGTGAAGTTGTTTGCGGCCTGCCAGTAAACCCAAAGCAGAAGAAGAAGAAGTGACGTCAGCGGCTTCATTTGCCTAATCCTCCCCCAGGGACTTATTCCGGTGTGAACACGATCTGAACATGAGAACTAAAGAGTTCTCATAAACTAAGTTCTGATGAACCTTTGTGGGAAAAGTACTGCGTTGTGAAAGAGTAATTATTTCCGAGAACTTTTACCCGCATTTTTAGTGCCTGCTAGAGAGGTGGTACTATCCTGCGGAGAAAAAAGTACCAATTTTGATTGGCTGGGCGAATTGCAAACGCCCCGTAAAACTCTGAAAAGTTTTGTGAAGCCGCCATTGTATTTGCTGGCATTAGCATTAGCCCCGCGCACCAATGGAGAGAGAATAACTTATGGCAACACAGAAGAAAAAACATAGGAGCGTTGGAGTGATGAGGAGGTGTCGGCGTTCTGGCGATTTACTCGGAAGGCTTCAGTAGAAGCTGCTGGGAGTCCCAGCAGCTTCTACTGAAGCCAGTCCCCAACTCCGGGGACTTCCGGCCGGGAACTTCGGGTGGCAGTATACGCCGTGAAGTTGTTTGCGGCCTGCCAGTAAGCCCAAAGCAGAAGAAGAAGAAGTGACATCAGCGGCTTCATTTGCGTAATCTTCCCTGTGGGAACTTATTCCGGTGTGAACGTGATCTGTACTTAGTTCCATGGGGGTACAAAGTACTTTGTGTGAAAGCGGCTAATGCTATGTCTCTCTTATTTAGTTATCAGCTTGTTTATCACTGATTGAGAGACTTGGTATAACATTTTTTAAATTGAACCTGACACATCTTTTTCTGAGGTTTTCCCCAGGTCCTGCTACCGCTTTCCCCGATGTCACTCCCTCCGGCCTTCTTATAATATCTGCATGAAAGAAGAAAATGATGAGCAAATCTCTGCTAAACACAAGATATGTGAGTATCAGATGACTAAGATTTTTGGATGAGGTCAGCCCTGATTGTAATGCTATAAACAGGACTACTTTTCTGAAACTGGAGTTCACTATTCTTATTTAAAGTCACTCACTGTTAACTTTTTATTGATACTGATGTACATTTTGTCATTTGTGAATCTGTTGTAGAAGCTTTGGGTAGATTAATTAATATTCTTAACACACACACACACAAACACACACACACACACACACACACACACACACACACACACACACACACACACACACACACACAGACAGACACACACACACACACACACACACACACACACACACACACACACACACACACACACACACACACACACACACACACACACACACACACACAACACACACACACACACACACACACACACACACACACACACACACACACACACACACACACACACACACACACACACACACACACACACACAGGGACTAAGAGAGAGACAACCATCTCAGTCTTAATTGAAAGATGTAATCTTGCAAATGGAAGCCATGAAACATTCAGAGAGTGTGTGTGTGTTGTTATGCGTATATATACAGTTAGGGAGTAAGCCTCAAGAGACCCACTCAGAGACACTCCTGTCTGAATGAAGAAAAATAAACACTGGTGACCTCCCCTCATCTCCTTTATAATCTTCTCCCTTTTTATGTTCACTTATGACATTGCCTCCTTCTTTTCCCATCTTGCTCCCTTTTCAGCTGTCTTCTCTCTATCCCTATACTGTTCTCTTTTTTTTCATTTCCATAATCTGAATCCCAATCCCTTCCATACTCTCTTTCCCAACCACTGTACCTTATTCTCTACCTCCCCCACCTATTCCTCTCCCGCTGTCTCACTTTTCCCCTTTCTCCTCATATCTCCCGTACACCAATAGCTGTCCCCATCTCTCACTTCCATTGCACCCTTGTCATCCCACACACTTGTCCACTCAATCACTATAATTTCTGCTCCCCCCATTCACACTTGCTCCTGATATCTACAACGTCTCTCAGGCCCTGCTCATGTTTTTTTTAAGTTCCTTCATATCTGCTCTTTTTTATGCCCATATGCGCCCTGCGACATCTATCACTCCAAACAATATTTTGCACGACAGGAAACAATATCTTGTCTTTTGTTTTTGCAAGGTTGCAAAATATAAGGGCATGACAAATACTTGAAAAACTGTTCTGAAGAATTGCACATTTTTATTTTTCCTATGTGGCAGCAGCTTATTTATCACCTAGATAACAAATTTCTGCTCTGTGATATTCATTTTACTTTTTGATTAAGTGCTAATTGGGTGTGCATGCACTAAACCTAGCTCACCAATTTCTACTTAATATCCTTACATTTTCGATAATCTATTTCTATATTATAATTGTTGTTATTTCTTAATATAATTTTAACACTGTCTAGACTTACAGTTTGAAGTAGCCTCTCAACACTATCGATTGCTGTCTCTTGTTGCTACGGATATTGGAGTGTCATAGTCTAATGCAGGGGTGTCAAACTGAAATACACATTGGGCCAAAATAATAATATTGTACTAGTCGAGGGCCGGACTGGTTCAATAGTGGTTTTATAGCAAAACGTATTGAAATTAACTTATTGCACATATTAAACCTGGAACTAACAAAGCTTAAATGATTGCCTATAAAAACAACTCTTATGATTACATTTTTCCACAGGCCAACAACAGCTTCAAAAAAAATATTTCCCTCAAAGAACAAAAAAAAGATAAATAACCTGTTGTCGCAAGGAAAAAGGTGCAGAAGGAAACATCCATTTAAACTCAAGCCAGATACTTGGCATCTCATCTTGGGTGCAAGTTCATCAATGTTTGGGGTCAGGCTCTGAGCTGAGGAAATCCTCAGGATTGAGTGAAGGTGTGTGTGCAATATACCGGCAGGCCAGATCGAATAGTAATTCAAAATCATCCTGCGGGCCGAAATTAAATCCACCAAGGGCCTGATTTGTCCCCCAGGCCTTGAGTTTGACACATGTGCTCTAATGCAATGGATTTCTACCTGTGTTCTGGTCAAACCTTAGGAATGGAGAAGAAAGAGCAGCAGGTGGACAGATAGAGACAGAGGAGGATTGGCTTAGAAGACAGAACAAGGGGTACAAAGTGTCATTGATCTGAAAGCCTGCAGTTTCTGACCTGCAGTTTCAGTCTAACCTGTCCCACCTTTAGTCAGGGAAGTAAAAGCTTTAAATGCACCACTTTCAGGCAACTAGTGGTACATTTTCCATTCTTCCTGTCTGTTTTAATTTTCTTTGTGCAGCTTTGTTAGTTTTTTAATTCATACTGTTAGTCATTTGAAATAATCTGGCCTTCAGGTTTTTTTTGTAAAAAAAAGGAAGGGATCCATTCACATTGAGGAATATTGCGAAAGACACTAATCAAATATCTGGTCTATTATTTGGCCTATATTAATGTATCTTGCTCATCTGATAGTCGACTGCATAAAACAGTTGATAAACACTATACTAAGACTTTAAAAAGCCACAGGATGAGTTGTACCTACAAATACCTAAATACCTCCCAGGACATAATTCCTTGCTATAACTCAGGAACAGAAGAGGAAATTGTGACCATAACTCACAGTTGATCCAATACTGAATTGGAATTTAATCTTGGGTACTAACCTTGAAGCTGTGTTGATTATATGGATCCTCTGTGCTGCAGAGAGATGTGTATAAAGCATCCACATTTTAGAATTGTAGCTGCTTTGCAGAAACATCCTAAAGTCAAATGTATGCATCGTCTACTGTAATGGTAACAACTGTGTGTTTTGTCAGAATCGGCTTTATCGGGCTAGCCTGAGAAGAAATGTTACTTGTGAATTCACAATCTGTATAGCGAACAAGATCCTCTATCCTTATGCTACGTTCAGACCAGACGCGATGCAACGTTTGGGGGCGGCGCGATTACAGACGCGATCAGACGCGAATTCGCTCCGATGGCGCGCATGAAGCGGTGGATGCGGCGCGAATCACGCGATTGAGGCGATTGAAGGGGGCCGCGTCAAACGCCAGAGTTTAATTTCTTTCACGTGACGCGTTCTCGCGGAAGCCAATCAGAGGTGAGGATCTCAGCCTGCCGTTACTGACGTTCAACCAGAAAACATCAGCCATTAGCTGTTAGCAGTTAGCACACAGAGCTCACAGCTCCTCATATCTGTTCAGAAACTGACAAAAGTTAAACAAGTACAAACCACGGACTGTCTGTGTCATGGCGAATACAGTCGCTGGTTTATTTATGTCTGTAGGCTGTTGTTATGAGTGTGGAATGAGCATATATACCGTTAGCTTAGCCTGGTCGACCCAATCTCCATTCAGAAAACAAGCATTTTAGGTTTTTCACCTGCCTTCTTGTCTGCAGACTTGTCAAGCATTAATTTATGGTTTTACTAACCGGTATCAGTATGTTGTTACGTCGGCATCATTTATAAACTTGTATTACAATTTAATCACGTTCAAATATGTTCATTTTGTTGTAGTTGTAGCTCCCGAGCCAGCGCGTCTTGTTTGAATGATGCGAGTAAACACAGCTGGCAGCGAATATTCGCATCGCGTCCGGTGTGAACGGACAATTCGACTTGAGCGATGCGATAGAAGCGATTAGAGCAAAGCGAATATTCGCATCGCGTCCGGTGTGAATGCAGCATTAGACCATTGAATCAGATGAGGAACAACTCTCAGGCTTTGAGCTTTCACCTCATCTGAAATGCTATTCTGCAGCAGCTCATTGTATGAAAAGGATTATCCAAGATGGCTTGTCCCTATCTAAAGAGAGCTTAATTGTTGTGAGTCCAGTCTAGTTTTGTATTGATTTGAACCCCATGGTACCCTGTTTTTCTGGATGACAACCTGGCCACCACAAACTCATTGGTTTTGCTGATTTTAGGCTTTTGGTGACAACCCTTGAATAATGTGACAAAGCTCTCTGTAAATATATCTCATCGTTTTTACTGATGACTTTCATTTTGCCAGAAAGAATACACTCAACACCTTTTATTAGAATTCCTCAAAGTACTAACTACATACTGTATATAAACTGTATCACACATACATATACTGTATGTCTCGAGGACATGGATGCAAAATGGAACTTGATGGTTGGCAGCATGCAATGCAAACAAGATGTTCGGTTTTGTTATGTTTGAATTTTAGCACATTTTTGTTTCATTGCCTGGAGGTGACGCAGACAATAACTCAACAGCTTCTCCTTGTGGATATTGTGCTTGCTTTCAGTAAGTTCAAACCTGGAAAGTAAAGACTAGGGATGTGTTTACTATCTGAATGAAGCAAGAGATAATTTCAGAAAACATTTCTTGCATGCAAAAACAATGTAGTGTATTAAATCCTTGAATTTACCAATTTGGCAGAGAAATAGACTACACATAGCACTAGCGAGCACACCCAATTACACATTTAAACTTCCCTAGTTACAGAGATATACACACATGCACGCACTTGTGCATGATTTCTGTATATTGAGACACAATCTGAGCCGTGTGTGGTGTTTGAGTTCAGGAAAAGAGACTGCCTTTGATGGTCCCTGGGGGAGTTAAGCAACACGTAGGATAAGGTTCATCGTTTGATGGTGTATTTGACTGACAGTATTTGTGGGAGTGGATGTGGTTGGTTGAAAATCTGCTCTTATTTGAAGTGTAATTGAGGCAGTTGAAATGTTTGTGCAGAGAAAGGCTGCAAGGCAATATCAGTGAGCCCTTCATATACTTCAAAAGTCGTGGACTACCAAAGCTTATTTGAGATATTAATCGATCTTCAGTTTATTTTAAATGAACCATTTAGTCGTATTTAAATAGTGGAGAGTCGCCATCAGAAGATACCATGAACATAAGGGATGTCTTTAAAGCACATAGGAATTTTTCTACATTATTAACGTTTATGAATAGTTTAGCAACAATAAAGATACAAATCTGATATTAAAAAAAGCCTTAATTATTATTTATTAAAAATGTATATAGTTGACAATTTAAACAAAAATAGAAGTAAAACTTCCAATTTTTAACATTTCAGAAGCTTTCAAATAACTTTTGCTCTGTTTGTCATCCTCATTTTCCAGTTGACTGCTGGAGGAGAAAATTCACTCTCAAATTGATAACGCTGCGGTTGGCCACTTTCCATGTTGAAACAACAATCAGCAAAGAGAGATGTCCAAACAGGTTCAACTGTGAAGCCTTTAAACACTCGGTACGTCTACACTACAGGCATCAAAAAATGCTTTCAACGCTTCGCCCATTCACTTGAATGGGGTGACGTAGAAGATTTTTAATCTTCGCCGAACTGCATTGTGGGGAGCATGGCATGGCTTTGCAAGCATCACGAGCATCTATCGGCATCAAAAGTTGAACAATGTTCAACTTTTGAGGCTCGATGCTTGGCATCAGCCAATCAAATTCCGTTTATGCAAATCCCGCCAGTGCAAGCTCAGCCAATCCAACCGCGTGCAAGCTGGGAGAGCCAGACCGCAGTTCATTTCCTCATATTCCAAACGAGATATTACGGTAGCAAATCAGCCGGTTCTTTACGACCGGAACTATTTACCGGGATACAAACCGGAGGAACCAGGCATGGAGGGAGGTGGCAGAGACAGTGGGTGAAACTGATAGTTTTTTCGCCTGTTTGGAGAGTTTATATCCAGTTTACTTCGTTTTAACATTGCTATTGCTTTGTATGTCGGGGGCGGGAGATTCATGTGATTGGTTGCTCGCAAAAAATCGCCAAGCTTCAGACACGCCCAGCTTCAAGATTTTTTCATGCCTGTAGTGTAGATGGGCCGTTAAAAGACCACCTATCAGGGCTTCAAGCTCACAGCTCCTCATTTCTGTTCAGAAACTAGACAAAGGTTAAACAAGTAGGCCTACAAACCAAAGACTGTCTGTGTCATGGAGAATACAGTCGCTGGTTTATTTATGTCTTTACAGGCCGTTGTTGTGAGTGTGGACGGTCGGAGCATATACTGCGTTAGCTTAGCCGTTCTCCATTTAGACAACACGCATTTTAAAAGGTTTTTCGCCTGTCGTCTGTCTGCAGAGTTGTCAAAGCATTAATTCATGGTTTTTACTAACCGGTATCAGTATGTTGCCAGCGATTCTCTCTCTAGTTTAGCATACTCAGCCCGACTCAGCCTGGTTGTCGGCCCGGAATGAACCTCGATTTTATGGTGCCAGAAAACTGTGAAATAGTACCCGCTAGCCGGAACTACGCCTAATGGAAACGCAAACCAAAAACGGGCCCCGCACGGCTCCGCACGCTTAAAGTGAGATCCGCGCTGTAGTGGAAATGCGCCATTAATGATCTGTACCCAAAGGAAGTGGACGTTACACAGACATATGGATGCCACTTGACAGAAAGACAGGACACATTTTATTAAGCTACCTAGGTAAAAACCGAAAGTAAAGGGCAAGAGTCAGACGTATGGAAATCCCGAAAAAGTGATGACTTATGGGAGAAGATGGCAAAGACAAAGAGGAAATAATATGTATGAGATTATAAGAGCGACAGAATGGAAAAAGGACATGGCCAAATAAAAGACAGGAGAGGAGGGTGCTGGTTTATGGGGAAGAGATTTGCGAGATAACTGAATAGAACAATAAGAAGCAGCTGAAATGATGCCTCGGGAATGTAATGATGGTCCACAATAGAATCACAGAACATTTTACAGAGAGGATTCCTTGGAGGGACAGACAAAAGAAAAAGGATCTGAAAGAATGTGCAGCGTGTGATTAAGGGAGGATAGAAGATTTCATTTTTAAACTGGAAAGAATCAAATGAAAATTAGCAGAACAAGAGCGATTAAGTAATGGCCATATAGTGAGAAATGGGGGGTTTATTCCTTAAAGAGAAACTGGGGTGGGGAGACAGTTGTAAGGATGGTCGAGACAGAGAAAAAAGAATGAGAGTCAAAGTGGGATTCAGAAAGCGATGGGGAAGAGGTGGGGGCACCCCTTCCGCTCAGCTGTGTGTCTTGGCCGACTGTGAAAAGCCGCTCTCTTCCTGTCAGCACAGGAAGCCCACAGGGCGCCATTGTGCCAGAGTCAGAGGGAGAGACGGGGACAGAGAGACTGGCGGACAGAGATTTGAATAATTTAGTTGAATTATTGATGAATTTAAGTTTCTGAAGGTTAAGAGCATTGACATTCAAGTTACACTGGTTTTGCTTTATTACCTCTCTCTCAATGTTGCTGTTATGTGTTTGCATTGCCAATACCAGGCAAGTATCATCAACTAATAAGTGACTGATCGGTGTTTGTTGGATTGATTCACAGTCTAAATGGCTAAAAAGACTGAATGAGACTGCCCTTAAGAATGATAGAAGCTTACTGTAAAGCTAAGGGCTTATTCCCACAGCCCCCCTTCTTCCACCTGTGCCTATTTTGACCAATAAATTGAATTATAGTGAGGCTTAACTCCAGGCCTCTGATTCACAGACAGTCTATTGTCCTCTTTATGGTCACAATTTGCCCCGATGCCAGTCACAGATTAGTTGCCAAGGGTCTGCAGCCGTGACTGCTTCTCCTCCAGGGAGATGACTCTTTCCAGCTCTTTCAGGGAAATGAGAATATCTTTCATTTCACTTGTTTTTGTAAGTAATTGAGCAAGACGCATATACTCAGAAGAACTGGCTCAAATAGCAGAGCACAGCTGTGTGTATACTGGCACACACATGTGAATCATTTCTCCTGACTCATTCAAACACTGGAATGAATGAGCCCATCACAAGAATACGGTACATGGCAGGCAATTATTTCACTTTTTATTGTTTATTTTTTTTATTTAGACAAATTATTGTTTAAACATGGTCAATCATCACTGTGGCTCCTATTGTATATATGCATTTTTGGCCTTATTTTTTGGATGAAAGTTTTTATTTATTGTATTTAATCTCCAGAAACAACTAGAATAGGTTTAATTGGTTCAACCATTGAAAACAACAACCATATTATTGGAGTTTGTAGAGAAAGAAGTTGCAACTGAATGCATTTGAGATCAGTTTCACGTAGGCCAGCTCAATTAATCGTATTTTAATCGCGATCACGATTATGGCTGGCAACGATTACGAAAACAACGCAATCGAAATAAAACGATTATTTTTTGATTATTACTTTTTTTTTTTTTTTTTTTTTTTTCAGTTTTAATTGTACTTCAAGTTCAGGGTAATCAACTGTTAAAAACATACTGTTCACATTTTTTCTCCAATAAATGGATGTTTTCAAAGTCAATGAATAATCACATTTAATAATCACAATTACAATTATTGACCCAAACAATCGAGATTATGATTTTTGCCCTAATAGAGGAGCCCTAGTTTCACGCATCCTTAAGTCCTTATTAAAAAATGTTCTCCTTAAAGTATGACTCAATTCAACTCAATTCAGTTTGTCCGTAGCGCTGTTATCCCACATGCATTGGTTGTGTTTGTGTAAAAGGAAATAGGACAAAGACAGAGAGAGATAAACATAAAGACATGACCTGGAAAAAGTAAGCATTGGATCTGATTATTTGTGGATGTTGTCATGCTTGTTTGTGGCGGTGTTTGTTCATGACTGTATGTTTATATTAATTGCATTCAACAGCCTGTTCCAGAGTGCTATAGCGCATCTATCCTGCTCCATTTACTGCATGTTCGTCTTGTCTTCTGTATGTGGCGTAGCTTGATATATGTCTCAGCAGTGACATGACTCCAGAAATTAGAGTAATTGGTAGCAATGTGGTTAATGGTGAAAGGGCACGAGAAGGAGCAATAAGGGAAATGTAAAAATGAGGAAGATATGCAGAAAAAGCAGAGATAGGATGGAAATGCTAAAGAGAGCACTGCGCCTGAACCGAAGAAACCCTGCACGGAAGAAAGATAAGCAAGAACGGATCGGAGAGAGGAAGTGAAGCAGTGGATGAATAAAATATGTTCCACACTTATCAGAGGTAGGGAACAGAGATCCAGGGATATACCTTAGGTTTCCTCCCTTGCTCCTTTGTTTAGCTATAATTTGTGTCCATTCCCAGCAGTTTGTGGTCATTGGTTTTTATTGTTTGGGTTTCCTTTGTTCGTATTTTCTGCTTCTTCTTTACTCCACTGTCATTTTTTTTCTCTCCCCCCTTTCATCTCATCCTTTCCCACTCCTCCCTTTTTCCTCTAAACTACTATTTTCTACTTTCCAACTCCACGTTCTACTTTTCTCTCTATTATCCTTACTCCCTCTCATCTTTATTCTGTTGTCTTCTCTCCTTTTGTTTTAAACTCTCTCCCAGCCCTTTTAATCCATCCTTTTCTTTCATCTTATCTTCCATTATTCCCATCTCATATTTTGTATTCTCTGACCCTGTCCAGCTTCTTCTCTCATTTCTGCTTCTTCTTTTTCCATTACTCCACTAATTCCCCTCCCCATTCTTGACTTGTCATCTTCTCTCCCCTCCTCCCTGTCCATTGCTACAACTACTCCACCCCCAACACATGTCAACATGGATCAGTTGCAGGCTATACTCTGCCTATTCACCCCAATGCCTTAATACTACTAATGCCAAGCCATACTCAACACAACTGTCTATTTTATGCAAATATTCTAATTTTAGAACAAAATACCCAAGGCAAGCTTCTGAACGTTCTTCAACCCTAATTCTATCTAGCTGCTAGCTACTTAAGGCACAAGCCCCGCTGGCCATTAATATGTTGCACCATTACAGTGTCAGTGCGGGGTTTCCTCTGCTCGTGCTTTCCTTTCACTCAATGTGATGCCATTTTCAGACTTTCTGGCTTTAAAATATTGTATTATTTGGACCAAAACAAAGCCTCTAAATCAAGTTAGATTTAAATAATATGGTAAGTAATTCTGTGGAGAATCAGTATTTTTTGAAGTGGTGCTTCTTTAAAACATGTGTTTATGTTCAATGAGAGTGGCTGTTGTAATTATAACAATAGAAAAGGCAAATGTCAGTAAGCGTAGGGAAAGGTCAGGGTGGAAGGATGGGTCGACAAAAGGTCAGGCTTGAAGAGACTGACATTTTTTCTCAGTTTTCTTCCAAAGGGTCAAATTCCACTTTAATTTAAAGCATTATCACAATAATCCCAATGTTTTACTCAGTCTTTTTAGCCTAACTATGACTAAAAATGTCCCCTAACCTTATTGAATTATTTTGCAACCAGCAGCATGTTTGCCCTAACTTAACCATGTCATTTGTTGTGCCTTAACCTAACCGTAGCCTCCAACTGTCACATTATAAAACAGATTTCCTTTTCAACGGGTTTGTAAAGATTTGAAAAGCCTAAAAAATGACATCCTGCAAAAGGAGGCGTCGGATCAGAAAACCCTTCTATGTGTTGTTGAGGAGGGCATACACAGAAAATGTCTTCTGTTGCTTCATTTGGAGAACACGTTTAGTTTAGCTGTGCTCTAAACCAAGACATTTTATTACATTGGCAAATGTTTATTACATTTGAAACTTTTACCCGTTCAGGTTATTAAAAACGGGAGATGGTAAAGATAGAAATCAGGATTGGGGCAATGCCTAAACATTCACTAAATTAAAACAGGCAGCCTCTAGGGGAAAACCCACAGCCTGTAGTGTGTTACGGTGCAACAGATTACTTTGATGTCATGGCGAAAATATTCAAATTTTCAGTAAAGGCATGTCAGATATAAAACCATTTCTATAAGAATATCCTCCAAAAAATGTTTGTTCCTTAAAATAACAAAAATACTGCCTTGTTTTTTATTTGCAGGGTGGCGCCAGGCATTGCCAGAAAGTATATTATAAAAAGATAAAAAATGTTGTCCATACTATAAGAATGATTATCAGTATCTTTGTAAAGTACATCTTCTGGTCCTCTATATTAGCACTGCATCACATGTAGGATCTTAATTCTGTGTTACTGTAGCAAGGCTGCTATGCCATATGTGCTAGAGTGGTGTTGACAGCCACACATACACACACATGTTCACCCACATACAATGCTCAGCACAAGCACACACACCACTCCCTGTCGCCCCCCATTATCATCATGATCATTTATTAAACGTGTCTTCCGCCAGAACGAGAGAGGCTAAGAGTGAGGGAGCTCAGGGGAAGGAGGGATTGCTTTCTTAATTAAACGAGAGGAAAAAAGAGAAGGGGTACGGCGCCACAGGCCGACTCCTTTGAATAAAAAACATTTATCTCATTCGCTGCATTCCCCTGCTCCTCGTTTCTCCCTCTCTGAGCTGGCTTAGTTACTCTGAGGCAAAGAACATCCCAGACAAATACACGAACCTACTGCAGTGTACTGCGGCTCACTTTTTGTAGAGGTGTAACATGACATGTGTTTCTTTCCAGGTCAAACTAAACCATTTTAAATTATAAAACGTTTTGACTTCAGCCATTAGGGAAGTTCCAGGGTGGCTGGCAGCATGGGGGTTTTCCCCAGAAATAGAGGCTATTTTTTGTTTTTTTATTGGAACTCGAGCCAATATTGTTAACCTACCAAATTATGTGGAACAGGAAGTGACTGGGATGATAGAGGTCTTTAACAATTATGAAACAATGATCAAAGAGAGGATTAAATACATTGAATTGTTGCTATCAACACAGTGACATACATGGGATGTTTCTATATGCAGAGCTTCTACGGAGGCCAATGTATATGCCTACAAGCATTGACACACTGTCAACCACACGCAAGACGTAGGGTTTGGTTTTTGACCCCTTATGAAAGTGGGTCTTAATCATTTGGCTTAAATATCTCAGACTAACAAGCAGTATTGGATGACTCATTAATGAAAAGGTTTAGTATTTTTGTTGAAAAATGACCAGTCCATTTTGCTGATTTCAAACCTAGTGGAACAGCTGTCTTTACAGAGAGGACCTTAAATGAAATATACTGAATTTGTTCAAAGAGGACTCCAGAGAGCTTTGAGCTCCACCGGAAGCTCCAGCTGAGGGGATTTAAACACACTCTGTGTCGCCTGCCTCACTCCCTGCAGGAAGCATATTAAGATAAAGTCACTGAGTCATTTTGCCAAACCCCAATTGACAAGGAAATATATGAAACAAACAGCTGATAAAGGATAAAAAGAAACAGGGCTTCCATTAAAGCATGTTGTCTTGCTGTACAGCGCTGCATTGCTTGAGGCTAGTTAAGACATGATATTCTCAATAAAATGTGCAAAAATAGACATTTGAATAGTTTAAAACAATGTGTTGTTTAAAGACAAATATTCAAATGTCATCTTATGTTAATTTGGAAAGCCCAACTGTCAAGTAGAGTTTTAAAGGTCCCATGTCATGCTTTTCCGGTTATTACCCGTCCCCTTGTGTGTTATGAAGGTTTTTATGCATGTAAACGGTCTGCAGAGTCAAAACCCTCAAAGTACACCCTGTAGCGAGTAAAACTCTAACGGCCCGTCCACACTACAGCTTCAAAAAAAGCTTGCAGCTGGGCGTGTCTGAATCTTGGGGATTTTATTCGAGCACCGCGACCAACAACCAATCACATGAATGTCCCGCCCCCGGCATACAAATTAAAAAAACCCGGGGATTTTATGCGAGCAATATATATACATAAACTCCCCAAACAGGCGAAAACCTACCAGTTTCACCCACTGTCTCTGCCACCTCCCTCCATGCCTGGTTCCTCCGGTTTGTATCCCGGTAAATAGTCCTGGTCGTATAGAACCGGGTGATTTGCTACCGTAATTTCTCGTTTGGAATATGAGGAAATGAACTGCGGTCTGGCTCTCCCAGCTTGCACGCGGTTTGATTGGCTAGCGCTTGAACTGTCAGATTTGCATAAACGGGATTTGATTGGCTGACGCTGGCTACTCCGGCGTCTCCGGCTGCAGAAGTTGAACAATGTTCAACTGCGGAGACGGCGGAGACGGACCGCTATGCTACCCACAATTCAGTTTGGTGAAAAGCGAGGCAACGTGACGTCACCCCATTCAAAGTGAATGGGTAGACGCGTTGGAAACCGTTTTTGAAGCTGTCGAAGCTGTAGTGTGGACGGGCCGTAACACAGAAAATACCTCCCCCAAACGCCTCGTTGGAGATACGTCACTGTCCATTGATTCTTCCGGGTACCGCATGATGTCATGCGTTACCCGGAACCAAATGGACCAATCCGTGGAGCCGTTACGTTACGTCCACAGAGCCGTTACGTTAAGCCCCCGCTGATTGGTCCAAATTGACCCATCCACGGACTTCCTCACACACACACTCAGTGCAGGCAGCTCTGCTGATCTCTCCTCCCTGGCTGAAGGCTGATAACAGACAGTTGGGATCGCGGCAAAATTCTCTCTGCAGACCCATTCTCACAGCATTTATCAACCTTTTTCTTACTCAATATCAAGCCACACTTATTGTTTTTAATTCGGCTGTGACTTTGTGTGTGCTCAGGGTGAGTTTGGCTGTGTTTCGCTGTCGCTAAACAAGGAAACCACACCTCCACGCTGGGGGCTGGAGCTATTTGAGCTACAACGAGAGTGAAATTCAGTGAATACACGTAGTTTACAGAGATGCTGTATGAGAAACCAAAGTGATTTTGGAAAATTGCACAATATAAATCTATTCTAGTAGACCTCAACAATGGAATTATGATCAGTGGAAATGGCCATGACATGGGACCTTTAAGTTATAATAATAATAACTTGGATTTATATAACGCCTTTCATGAGACCCAAGGTCGCTTTACAAAGAAGAACAGGAGTAGAAACAAGTCAGTCAGACAAACAGTTATGGCGCATTTCCACTGCAGCGGGTAGCCCCATTTAAGTGTCCTTAATCGCCCTCAAGCGGCCAGGCCAGTTTTTGGTGGCCTTTCCATATAGCGTAGCACCGGCTAGCGGTTACTTTTTTCCTCTTTTTCCGGCCCCATAGAATCGTGGTTCTATCAGGCCAGGGCCAGGGCTGACGTCAACACTCTCGACTGCTCATTGGTCAGAGAGAATCGTCACAACATTGTGCGCGAGATCATCCCAAGCGTCAATATATATATCTAGAAGCAAGCTTGCAGCATTTTTATACACAGCATTTTTGTAAACGGAGGAGCTACAAAAATGGCAACGTCAAATAAAAGCCATCCGTGGTCGACCGAGGAGGTGACGACGTTCCTACAAAAAGCCGATCGACCCGCCTACACTGCGTTGCTACCCCAGGTCCTAAACTGTAATGGAAATGCGCCACGCCCTCGGACGGCCAGCGAGGCAGCCCGAGGCCTGAGCGAGGACACTTAGGGATGCTTAAACGGGGCTACCCTGATGCAGTGGAAATGTGCCATTAGACAGACAAAACAACAAATAGATTAGGGGCCAAAGGCCTTGGCAAACAGATGGGACTTGAGGGCCCTTTTGAAGGCATCAAGCGTGGGGATGTTGCGGATCTCCGCAGGGAGAGCGTTCCAGAGGGTGCCGGCTGCCATACTGAAGGCTCTGTCCCTGAAGGTTCGCAGGTTGGTGTGGGGGGTGGTAAGCAGGCCAGAGTCTGAAGACCGCAGGTTCCGGGGTGGGGCATGTGGGCTGAACAGCGAGCCAGCTAGCAGCTAGCACCATTAGCCTGGTAGAAACTGGACCTCAAACCTCAGCAGCGGTGATGGAAAACAGCCCAGTTGAGATGGCAGGACTGAGGGAGGGTTCGTGGATAGTCCTGGGAGCGTGGCAGAGAGGAGCCCAGTCGGGGTATTCCGGAGCGGGGATTCCACGGATAGCAGAGCACGACGGTGAGCTCGTTTTGCTAATGGCAGGACGGCAGAGGCTAGGAGCTAAACAGCAGCCAAATATAATCGGCTGAGCAATGGAGATGGCAGAAACACAAAACCAGAGTAGAACAATCTTTTCTCTGTGTATGTGAAAAGAAATTGACGGCAGGGATTGATAGAGACGAGGAATAAGCGTCGGCATGAAGAGCGGCGAAAAACACGCCAGCGTCCACTCTAGCGGACTTCCTGTGATGTGAATGTCGGCTAGAAAGGGGAACAAATTGAACAAGACAGTGGGAAATTATTCTCACCAAAGCACTTTTCAAATTGTATTCAGAGTTTTAGGCGGGAATGGTTGAAACATCAAGTGTACTTTTGATCATCCGATGGGGAAATGACTCAAAATGTACTAAACAGATCCACTCAGTGCCCAAAGCGGTTGCCTCCAACTGTCATCTGGCCTATTGTGCCTTTCATCTGAAAAATACTTCCCTGAAGGCTATTGACCAGGTAGCAATAACACAACAGCTTCCTACAAATGCAGCCACCCACAGGAATGGATTTTCTCAGTAAGTTCCAGGAAAACCATGGGGTAGAATAGATCTTCAGCCTTGATACAAACAGTAGGAATTCAATCCACATGAGTCGAATCTCATGATGTGAGATGGCCCGCATATAAGTATGACTTCAGCACTGAGGACGCTAATGACTGGAAACTAGGGGGCTGTCAAAAAGCAAATATTCTCGATTGGCCTTATTTCGTTAGATGAAGGGGACACAGAATCACCTATCCATCTTATCCATCTTCTATATTGATGTGACCTATAGGTCACGCACCATCAACTGTTTTTGATATGTTGTCCCCCTCTCCAACCCATAATGGATGTAAACACTGACACATACTGGACGGACACTATTCTAAGAAGTGTTTTCCACTTCATAGAGTGATTAAGTGGCAGATGTACTGCTCCAGCAACATTGATGCGAAAGTGTTTGAGGTGTTTCTAGTCCAGTCCAAACGCATTAGGCTCGTTCTCATCACAGCAGCTGATAAGGCATACAAGATACATGCTGACATTGAGGGAGGCACTAAAGCAAGGAAGGTGGAGACAAATGGCAACCAGTACAGATATGTTGCAAATAATTAGCAAGTCTTTGAACTTTACTGAAAGGACGTTCAGTACACATAAGGAAACCCACTGTTTGCTGTTTTGATCATTTTGTTAAAGAGCATTGTCAGAGCCAAATCTTCCATAGGTTTTTCATTGGGTTAAGATCTAGTGGGAGTGAGGGTCATAGAAAACGATATAAATAATCGTCAAACAATTTACTGTCCCCTTGTGGAAAAGCATCTCCATGTGCTATGTTTCTACATTCTTCTTATTCAGGTATTTCATTTCCATCCAAAATATCAATAATTGAAAATGGATGCAGGTTGGGGCTACATACAAAAGGCTATTCACGATCATACTATGGGAAATAAAGGGATGAAAGAAAAAGAGTGAGTAAAGAGAATGGACGCTTTATTACGGAAAAGGCTGCGTGAATTAGAAACTTACATTCATGGAACCAAAAGGACAAAAAAACGACTACTAATCAAGACGGACACATACCATATTTGGTCTATGTCTCAATTGTTTTGTTATTCTTAACTATTGTTATACTCTTGGATTTTGCAGCTTTACTAGCTATTTAAAATGGTTTAATAAAACATTGCTATCCATTCATACATAACAATCATTGTTTATTTATCAGGATAAATACCTGCACAGGGAGAGAGAAAGCTCATTGCACTGCAGATAAAGGTTGTGAAAGGTTAGCAACTTCTCCCACAGCTCACAGTTGGTGCACAGTCAGAGAGGGCCAGTTAGATGTGGAAGAAATAAGAGAGGAAGATGGAGGAGGAGAAAGCGGAGACATGGAGGTGCAGTTACTGTAACGCCAGATATATGGATGGTTGGAGAGAGGGGAGAGAAGGTAAATGATGTGAACGTGAGGATGGATTAGAGAAAAGGGAAAAAGGGGACAAAGAGAATACATGAGACGGGGGACCAGAGAGAACTCAAGCAAAAGAGAGAAAATAAGTAGAGAGTAGAGATGGGAAGAGGTTAAGAGAGAGAGCTGGTTTCACACAGTAGACTGCTGACGGATGGTTGGCATTTAGCTCACCACTACCTCCAGAAATAACTAATTAAGCATGGTCTGGTGTGTGTGGGTGTGTGTGTCAGTAAATGTGTTTGTGCATGAGGATAGAGCTGGGATCTGTGATGGGAGAATAAGGGATTTCAATTGAATCAGAAATGTGTTTTTATTCAAACACATTGCATGAACAGCCTGTGTCTGGTCTTGCAGGATCTTCTGAGATAGGCCCAATCCCAAACCACTCCCTCGACCCTACCCCTCCGTGACGGAGTCAACTCCGTCTGTAGCCACACTCGCAGCTGAATGAAGTTCCCTTCATTAAGGGTTAAGGGTATAAATACAGCAGCAAGCTTTGGGGCGGCCTCCCCTCTCTCCGGCAGAAACAGGAAATGCCGTAACTGTATGTAGCAACGGTTTCAAATCAGCATCTCTTAGACACATTTTTTTAATTAATAACTAATAATTAATAAATAAAACTCCAAACATCTTTCATTGTGTTACTTTTTTCTAAAGCTCTTTTAGTTTTAAACCTGATGTTTATAAGCTTCTTAGTTTTTGCACCAGTCTGTAAATATACACAACTTTATAATAAAATGCACACATTTACCTTTTTCTAGACTAAACACAGGTATGATCCTAAGTTAAAAACATAGGAGGTTATCATGAGGTTGTTAACATCGTAGTTTATCAGTGGATGTTTGCTGGAACTACTTGTAAAGAGCGTGTTTCCTGACGGACACACACAGCGTGACTCCGGCCAGGTAGAGACCGGTCTCTATCTTATTGACTGAGCCTCCGTACAGTGAGTGATGGCGAAGACCGGAAGTACTCGGGCTCACACCCAGCCGCCGGAAGTTGATAGACGCCATCTTGTGCAACTAGCCTATTCAGCACCGATGCAGACTCACTGTTTGAGGGCTTGATAGCCCACTCCCCCTCCACACCGCTCCACACTCGTTGGTTTGGAACAGCCCTCAATATGGCGGCCGCGGACCCTCCGCGTGAACGCGCAAACGGAGGGGTAGGGTGTAGGGGTAGGGTGTAGGGGGCGGTTTGGGAATGGGCCATACTCTGTACTGCTCCACTGTTCTCTGATTTCTGTCATTTAGGGCACTAGATGTTAAAAAAACTGCACAGATAACAGCAGACAGTTTGAAAAGTCACACTTCCTTTAATTTTCATCCAAACCTTTGATTATTTTAAACTACAGGAGAGGGCTTCACTTTTGATAATACTGACAGGTCCTGACACATAAGCTTTTGTTTTGATTACTTTTTTCTGGCCCGTCCACCTTTCATATTATCAGACTATCCTCTCGTGGAATACATTTCCATGTTTGTTTTTTTGCACTCCGCAAAGTCTCTGTAATTTCAGTGAGTCTGAGAGCTTTGGGATTGCTTTGGTGGAAGTACTCCAACATAATTACGGTGAGCCAGGGGTATATGACCTGCTGGCAACTCACAATATGATTTTGGAAAGGTATTTTTAGACTTTCATCCCTTTCCCTCTAACATTTAAGCCAGAGTCCAACATTTCTGTTCTTCTGATTTTGGGACACAGGATCAAGGAATTTGGATACATTACTTTTTTTAAAGAATTCTACATGCACAAACACTTAACTTCAGTTTTGTACCTTACATTGTAAATCCAAATCTACTATTATTTTACATTCAAAGTCTTTGCAGCCTCAGATTTGAGAGAATTGGACAGGAGTTACAGCAAGGGTGCTAAGCAATGTACTGCTGGCTGTGAATGGGAAAGCAATAATACATATTTTAGCCACTTCATGAAAGACCTTCTTTAACAAAATACATATTTTATACATGTACGCTATATTTAAAGTATTTTTACTCTAAAACCTTTGCCGAAATGTGTCCTCTTGGACACTAAAGACAGACAGTAACTTTGAAAAGAAACACAACTTAAATAATGTCAAGAAAACATGTAGCACAATAGAGCATTAAACTGTTCAAAGGTCAAATATTCCAATGATTAATCTAGATACATACATTATCATATCTCGACTCTAATGCCTTTTGCAAATAAGATAATGATTGGATTGTGTGTGTCAATGCGATTGAAACAACAATTCCAAAGAAGACGATATAATAATGATAACAAATGTATCCAAGATTACACAAATCATTCTCCTTCCTTATGATGAAGATGGAAAACTGTGTTGCCATCATGCTTCACGACTGATCCACAGTTTGGATGACTCATTTAAACTAGATTTAATCAGTGTGCACGGAAAAGAGTGTTCAAAGTTTATAAATGTCTGTCAGAGAGCTCCACCTTTGTGCTGTTGTTAACTTGTCTTTAGTACTGCAGAAGCTTTTCAGGTAAAAATTACCTCCATTACACTTGTAAAATGATGTGCTTGAGTTGTTGTGGTGGTTTCCGAGAGGATAGGCAGTGTTGAATATATTGAGAGAACATCGTTTCAGTGATTAGAAAAGAAAGTGTTTTGTTGTTTCACAGCACTGTAAAAGCCATTACTATCTTGGTGCTTTCTTACAGGGTGCTCAAAAGGAGACGCAGAGTGATGTTGTGGGAACAAAAAGCTGGGGTAAGATTGTGAGACACAAAATAAACTAAGTGTTCTTGAAACAGATGAAAAGAGTAAACGCTGGGATTAAAAAAGAAATGTACAGCTTTCCGACTAAAGCCCATCCAAAACACTTGAAGTATCTTCAGCTATTGACAAACACTACTCACACTCATCTCACTGTCACGCATGTTCACACCTTTTAGTTTAAAAAGCTCAACATATAAAATGTACACACAATAAACTTCATACACACGCCTTTACTTTTTATAGACGTGACAATACTTGCACTTTCACTACATGTGGAACTGCTGGTGTTAAATCTACACACACAACCTCACAAGTGCTTCATATTATTTCAACACAAGAATAATTAAAACTATGCTTGCATGTTAATGTGGCCCACATTGTTGTGTTGTGTTACTTAAATGTATTTTTCTTTTCATATTTTATGCATTTATACACAGATTAACCCATCTGCACACAATTGTACATTACAATATCTGAATTTAAATGATTAATGATGATTTTATTTGTGCAATGACAGTCATGCATAAAGTATTGCCATGCAAGAGTTGGCGCACAATCTGGCATACACTTTCCTTTGCCTTTCACATACAGCACATCGAGGAATGACTGTGTTCGGATACAGTGAAAACAAACAAGCGTACATTATTCATGTTGATTAAGGAAACGGCTCTGTTTCTGTGTTCCACTAACAAGCCGAACAAGAGGACAAGTTGAGGGGGAAAGCGGCTTTTGCTTCTTTCCCATTATCACATTCACTAACACCAGTGGCGGCCGGCCCATAGGGGCGCCACCCCACCTCCTCCCACATACAAAAAAAAATATTTAAAAAAATATTAAATTAAAAAATATATATTTCAAAAAATATATATTTCAAAAATATATATATTTTATATTTTTTATTTTTAATGAACAAGGTAAATATCATACAATTGGTGTCAGTAAAATGTATAATCCACAATAAAATCTTGTTTAAAATTGTGTTACGATGTCTAAAGTTACTGATAAGTCACATGTTTCCTGCCTGGCCTTGCCCTTGGCATTAGTTTATCATTACGGGGCGCTGCCCCCGAGCCAAACAGCAGCAACCAGCACGTTGCAAAAGTCTCAATAGCAAACTGTGCCGCCGAAACATAATTTCAGCCAATCAGCGCCGTCAAATATTTTGGTCACGAGGGCGCTCACGTTGGCGCCCACGTTGCTTACGTGTGTTGACGTGAGTTGTTTTTTTAGACTCGTGAGGAACTGGGGTAGTATCTATAGTAACGCAGTGTAGGCGGAGCCGTGACGTCATCTTCAATGAGCTCCCCAGAAAAACAACACAGCCGTTAGCTCTTAGCACTCAGAGCTCACAGCTCTTCATATCTGTTCAGAAACTAGACAAAAGTTAAACAAGTACAAACCACATACTGTCTGTGTCATGGCGAATACAGTCGCTGATTTATCTATGTCTGTATAGGCCGTTGTTGTGAGTGTGGACGGTCGAAGCATTTACAACGTTAGCTTAGCCAAATCTCCATTAGAAAACACATTTAAAAAGGTTTTTTGCCTGCCGTCTCACTGCAGACTTGTCAAAGCCTTATTTCATGGTTTTTACTATCCGGTATCAGTATGTTGTTACTTCGGCATCATTTTGAAACGTGTATTACAATTGAATCACGGTCAAATATATTCATCTTGTTGTAGTTGTAGCCCCCTTGACAGCGATTCTCTCTCTAGTTTAGCATACTCAGCCCGACTCAGCCTGGTTGTTCCTGGCCCTAGAACCACGATTTTATGGGGCCATTACATCACCAGAAGTCCCAATTTAAAGGGTAATTTCTCCCAAAAAAAATGTTTTACTCACTATATCAACAGCCCCACCAAAAATATTTTCCACCAGCCGCCACTTACTAACACACATACTGTACTGTACACAAAACTCGCTTACAGTCACATTCAGCTAACTGCTCGCCATCCCTAAAAGACACATAGCTCAGGTTCTGCTGTGCTGAGTTGCTTGAAGGTTGTTAAAGATTTTCCACGATATTGACTCAGCAAAAGTTAGTTTTTAGGTTTGTATAAGATGGGGGCAGTATACTTCAAAAATGTTGTTATACTGTATATGTCTTTTATTCAGATCACTTGATTGCTGATTAGAGTCCTTTATGCCATTTGTTTTCTTCTGTTCAATATCAAAAGGATTCATGAGTAAAAACCATAGATTGTACTGTATATATAAATGGACGTAGGGTCCGTGACGTCACCCATATGATTCTGCAGAGTTGCAGAGAAGCCCTTAGTAGGCGGAGTCGGCCACTAACGGCTCGACAGTGACGTCAGAGTTCAACTCCCTCCTACTCCAGCTTGCTCCAAATAAGGGCAAAGAGGCGGAGCCGGGGCGGGACCTGCTGCCACAGAGCTGAAAGTTCCAGAGCTAAGATAAGATAAGATAAGATAAGGCTTTATTTATCCCGAAGGAAATTGTTGTGCCAGAGTAACAAAATACAATAAACACAATAAACACAGCAGCAAAAAGAGCAATTAAACATCCACAGACAACATGAAACGTAGAAACATCAGTAGCTGAAGCTACCAAGCTAAGCTAACATGCTCCCCATCTGCACACTGCAGTGGCATTTTACGTTTCTAAGGTAAGCGGACATGAAACTATTCAGCAAAACTATAGATAATAATCTAAGTTATTGAGTTTTTAGCATAATACTTCAGAA